>NC_048572.1:80795914-80870914 GCF_013265735.2 Oncorhynchus mykiss
CTACTCTAAACAAGCCTTATTCCACTACTCTAAACAAGCCTTATTCCACTACTCTAAACAAACCTTATTCCACTACTCTAAACAAGCCTTATTCCACTACTCTAAACAAGCCTTATTCCAGTACTCTAAACAAGCCTTATTCCACTACTCTAAACAAGCCTTATTCCACTACTCTAAACAAGCCTTATTCCACTACTCTAAACAAGCCTTATTCCACTACTCTAAACAAGCCTTATTCCACTACTCTAAACAAGCCTTATTCCACTACTCTAAACAAACCTTATTCCACTACTCTAAACAAGCCTTATTCCACTACTCTAAACAAGCCTTATTCCAGTACTCTAAACAAGCCTTATTCCACTACTCTAAACAAGCCTTATTCCACTACTCTAAACAAGCCTTATTCCACTACTCTAAACAAGCCTTATTCCACTACTCTAAACAAGCCTTATTCCACTACTCTAAACAAGCCTTTTTCCACTACTCTAAACAAGCCTTATTCCACTACTCTAAACAAACCTTATTCCACTACTCTAAACAAACCTTATTCCACTACTCTAAACAAGCCTTATTCCAGTACTCTAAACAAGCCTTATTCCACTACTCTAAACAAACCTTATTCCACTACTCTAAACAAGCCTTATTCCAGTACTCTAAACAAGCCTTATTCCACTACTCTAAACAAGCCTTATTCCACTACTCTAAACAAACCTCATTCCACTGCTCTAAACAAGCCTTATTCCACTTCTCTAAAGTGCCATGTGGCCCAAAGGTGACTATTCAGCTCTAAATATGTTAAG
Source organism: Oncorhynchus mykiss (assembly GCF_013265735.2). Taxonomy (NCBI): domain Eukaryota; kingdom Metazoa; phylum Chordata; class Actinopteri; order Salmoniformes; family Salmonidae; genus Oncorhynchus; species Oncorhynchus mykiss. The sequence continues at coordinate 80,796,715 of NC_048572.1, forward strand.
AGACATAAATGGTTTATAATAATTTGGTCTATTTGCAAGTAGAGTATTTTGCTGTGTCATTCTAGATGTTTGTGAGAGACAGAGAATAGGTGTGGGGACACTGCCACCCTTCTAGCTCAATACTTCTCCTCCTACATTCATCTCTCCTTCATTCTCTCCTCAGAATGAGAGACAATGCTCTTATTTGCTGTTAAACGGAGCAGGATGATTGGCTAGTGCAGCAAGTGCAGACACAGTGTGATTTAAGCAAACAATGAATCAGCCTGCAAAGAATGCTGGGAGGAGCCACATCCCTTCCTGTCAAGGCAAGAGGACTGAGTGTTGAGGAGCTCGGAGTTTGTGTGTGTGTGTGTGTGTGTGTGTGTGTGTGTGTGTGTGTGTGTGTGTGTGTGTGTGTGTGTGTGTGTGTGTGTGTGTGTGTGTGTGTGTGTGTGTGTGTGTGTCTAGACAGAGAACAGAACCAGCGACAAGCTTTTAGACACCTGGGACGTTAGCACTGAGTCATCTAATCCCCACACCCTCCAAAACACCCACCCACCCACACACACACAAACACACTTCTACATGCATAATCCAAACACAGGATAAGGGCTGTGTTTATGTAGAGACACCAACCAGCAGACTCCATCACAGTCTCTCAGTTTGACTGGTGGAGAACTCCCTTCACAGTGTCTGAGGATAGGAAGCTTTGACCTCCCAATACGGTTGGCCAGAAATCACTGGGACAGAGATGGCTTCTCATCGCTGATCACAACACGGCAGGCTACAAACACAGAGCTACTGGGAATCTAACAAGACTCTGACTCCAATACAATGTAATTACACTGGAGACATACAAACAACACACACACACACAAATACACATAGGAAGACGTGTTTCTCTCATTTACCCCCTACTCCATCCTTACACACAAATACACATAGGAAGACGTGTTTCTCTCATTTACCCCCTGCTCCATCCTTACACACAAATATGGCACATACACTACCAGTCAGAAGTTTTAGAACACCTACTCATTCAAGGGTTTTTCTTTATGTTTTACTATTTTCTACATTATAGAATAATAGTGAAGACATCAAAACTATGAAATAACACATATGGAATCATGTAGTAAAAGTAAAAGTAAATCAACATATATTTTATATTTGAGATTCTTCACCGCAAAGCCACCCTTTGCCTTGATGTAAGCTTTGCACACTCTTGGCATTCTCTCAACCAGCTTCATGGGGTAGTCACCTGGAATGCTTTTCAATTAACAGGTGTGCCTTCTTAAAAGTTAATTTGTTAGCTGCTAAAATATAAAATATATTTTGATTTACTTAAGACTTTTCTGGTTACTACATGATTCCATATGTGTTATTTCATAGTTTTGATGTCTTCACTATTATTCTATAATGTAGAAAATAGTAAAAATAAAGAAAAACCCTTGAATAAGTAGGTGTTCTAAAACTTTTGACCGGTAGTGTACGCCACATAAAAATATAGTGTTCCCACACACACCCACACACACACAGCACATTAGGTGATGATGGCTTTTCCTGCTGCCTGCACCACACGTTGTTCTGAGCAGCGTAATGGTTCTCTTATGGGGACACAGGTAATACTGGTAATGACTCAGGGCCCAGTGGTGACACACACACACACACACACACACGCACACACTGAGCTTACTAGGCAGGGTTCCGGGGGCTTGCAGTGGCATGAAAGGTCCGGAGAGCGTTAATCTATGATAAGAGCTATGAAAGCCCCTAGTGGCACATTAACTGTGACACTAAATTACATGGTAGAGACACCAACCAGGCCACCCAGCATGCCACAGTCACACATAGAGGTTTATGTCATGCAGACTGACAAAGAGTGGTATGTTTCAGAAATGTGTTTATATGTTGAGGCTATACTCAGAAGTCTCGTAAAATGTTTCCTGGTAATTGGAAGCTTTTTCTGTGTCAACGACACACACAACCAGACAGACACACACACAACCAGACATACACACAACCAGACTGACACACACAACCAGACAGACACACACAACCAGACATACACACACACACACAACCAGAAAGACACACACACACACAACCAGACACACACACACAACCAGACAGACACACACAACCAGACAGACACACACACACAACCAGACAAAAACACAACCAGACAGACACACACACACACACACACAACCAGACAGACACACACACACACACACAACCAGACAGACACACACACACACAACCAGACACACACACACACACACACACACACACACACACACACACACAACAAGACAGACACAAACATACAAGCAGAAACACACACACAACCAGTTTCTCTGAAACACCTTGGAGAGTGAGGTCACGACCTTAATACCCAGCTTCATATCCCACCTCTCTCTGAAACACCTTGGAGAGTGAGGTCACGACCTAATACCCAGCTTCATATCCCACCTCTCCCTGAAACACCTTGGAGAGTGAGGTCACGACCTAATACCCAGCTTCATATCCCACCTCTCCCTGAAACACCTTGGAGAGTGAGGTCACGACCTAATACCCAGCTTCATATCCCACCTCTCCCTGAAACACCTTGGAGAGTGAGGTCACGACCTAATACCCAGCTTCATATCCCACCTCTCCCTGAAACACCTTGGAGGGTGAGGTCACGACCTAATACCCAGCTTCATATCCCACCTCTCCCTGAAACACCTTGGAGAGTGAGGTCACGACCTAATACCCAGCTTCATATCCCACCTCTCCCTGAAACACCTTGGAGAGTGAGGTCACGACCTAATACCCAGCTTCATATCCCACCTCTCCCTGAAACACCTTGGAGAGTGAGGTCACGACCTTAATACCCAGCTTCATATCCCACCTCTCCCTGAAACACCTTGGAGAGTGAGGTCACGACCTAATACCCAGCTTCATATCCCACCTCTCCCTGAAACACCTTGGAGAGTGAGGTCACGGCCTAATACCCAGTTTCATATCCCACCTCTCCCTGAAACACCTTGGAGAGTGAGGTCACGGCCTAATACCCAGTTTCATATCCCACCTCTCCCTGAAACACCTTGGAGAGTGAGGTCACGACCTAATACCCAGTTTCATATCCCACCTCTCCCTGAAACACCTTGGAGGGTGAGGTCACGACCTAATACCCAGCTTCATATCCCACCTCTCCCTGAAACACCTTGGAGGGTGAGGTCACGACCTAATACCCAGCTTCATATCCCACCTCTCCCTGAAACACCTTGGAGAGTGAGGTCACGACCTAATACCCAGTTTCATATCCCACCTCTCCCTGAAACACCTTGGAGAGTGAGGTCACGACCTTAATACCCAGCTTCATATCCCACCTCTCCCTGAAACACCTTGGAGAGTGGTGGCTTTCAGAAATGCCAAGGTCAAAAGGTCAAGTATACAGTAGTGCAAACGCTATTCCCTGAGACACGAAAACACACTTCTACACTGACTTACAGCTTCTACACTGACTTACAGCATCTGTACTGACTTACAGCTTCTACACTGACTTACAGCTTCTACACTGACTTACAGCTTCTACACTGACTTACAGCTTCTACACTGACTTACAGCTTCTACACTGACTTACAGCTTCTACACTGACTTACAGCTTCTACACTGACTTACAGCTTCTGTACTGACTTACAGCTTCTACACTGACTTACAGCTTCTACACTGACTTACAGCTTCTACACTGACTTACAGCATCTGTACTGACTTACAGCTTCTGTACTGACTTACAGCTTCTACACTGACTTACAGCTTCTGTACTGACTTACAGCTTCTACACTGACTTACAGCTTCTACACTGACTTACAGCTTCTACACTGACTTACAGCTTCTACACTGACTTACAGCTTCTACACTGACTTACAGCTTCTACACTGACTTACAGCTTCTACACTGACTTACAGCATCTGTACTGACTTACAGCTTCTACACTGACTTACAGCTTCTACACTGACTTACAGCTTCTACACTGACTTACAGCTTCTACACTGACTTACAGCTTCTACACTGACTTACAGCTTCTGTACTGACTTACAGCTTCTACACTGACTTACAGCTTCTACACTGACTTACAGCTTCTACACTGACTTACAGCTTCTGTACTGACTTACAGCTTCTACACTGACTTACAGCTTCTACACTGACTTACAGCTTCTACACTGACTTACAGCTTCTACACTGACTTACAGCTTCTACACTGACTTACAGCTTCTACACTGACTTACAGCTTCTACACTGACTTACAGCATCTGTACTGACTTACAGCTTCTACACTGACTTACAGCTTCTACACTGACTTACAGCTTCTACACTGACTTACAGCTTCTACACTGACTTACAGCTTCTGTACTGATTCAGATTGACGGGACATTCAAAACGGATGTTGCATTTCTCCACAGCCACAGTCAGTTAATGTCCAGGCCCATGTAGCCTATACGAAGTCTATCTGGATATCCTCTCCAGTATTCCTCACTCTCTCTTTGCTCTCAACACTGTACTTCACACAAACCTTGTTCAAATTATGTAATAATGGTAATGGTAGCTTAGCAACCAGCCTTTTAAAACATTAAAAGCTGAAGAGTTGAGAAAGAGGTCTCCCCATCTTTGTGTACAGTACACATTTTTGCATCTCAATACATCTTTTCCCACTCTCTCTCTCTCTCTCCCTACAAAACACGCTAAGATTACTGATCAGAAAAAGCACAATGTTTCTGCCTCACTTGCTAAAGGGATAATCTGTAATTTGGCAGAGTTGTACCATTAATCCTGTATTATATTTTAATATTAAATTACAGTTGTATGATCTCTTAAACTGTAATCCTTTGAATTGGCGTAGTCCCACTGTAAACGGCTCTGATGCCGATTCAACATCAGACGATCTCATAATAACAATAATTTGGTATTAGCACAGTGATTGTTAGTGTGTGTCTGTGTCTGTGTGTATACATACATGCATGTGGACGTTAGCTTCACCTCTCCTACCCTCTGAATGAGGGCATGAGAAAGAAAAGAGAGAGATAAAGGGGTAGAGAAAGAGAGAGAGAGAGAGAGAGAAGGAGAGAGAGAGAGAAAGAAATAGAGAAGGAGAGAGAGAGAGAAAGAAAGAGAGAGGGGATGAGAAAGAGAGAGAAAGAGAGAGGGGATGAGAAAGAGAGGGGGAAGAGAGAGAGGAAGAGAGAGAGAGAGAGAGAGAGAGAGAGAGAGAGAGAGAAAGAAAGAAAGCGAAAGAGAGAGGAAGAGACAGAGAGAGTAATACAATTAGACCCAACCAAATCATTAGAAAACAAAAAGGTTATTACTTGACACATTGGAAAGAATCAACAAAAAAACAGAGCAAACTATAATGTTATTTGGCCCTAAACAGAGACTACAGTGGCAGAATACCTGACCACTGTGACTGACCCGAACTTTGACTATGTACAGACTCAGTGAGCATAGCCTTGCTATTGAGAAAGGCCGCCGTAGGCAGACCTGGCTCTCAAGTGAAGACAGGCTATATGCACACTGCCCAAAAAATGAGCTGGAAACTGAGCTGCACTTCCTAACCTCCTGACAAATGTATGACCATATTAGAGATACATATTTCCCTCAGATTACACAGATCCACAAAGAATTCGGAAACAAACCCAATTTTGATAAACTCCCATATCTACTGGGTGAAATACCACAGTGTGCCATCACAGCAGCAAGATTTGTGACCTGTTGCCACAAGAAAAGGGCAACCAGTGAAGAACAAACACCATTGTAAATACAACCCATATTTATTTTCCCTTTGGCACTATAGCTATTTGCACATCATTACGACACTGTATATATACATAATATGACATTTGAAATGTCTTTATTCTTTTAGAACTTCTGTGAGTGTAATGTTTACTGTACATTTGTATTGTTTATTTCACATGCTTTGGCAATGTTAACATATGTTTCCCATGCCAATAAAGCCCTTGAATTGAATTGAGAGATAGGAAGATAGAGAGGAATAGAGAGAGAGAAAGAGATAGAGATAAAGGGTAGAGAAAGAGAGAGCGGAAGAGAGAGATGCCAGAGGGGGTTGACAAGTCCAGTAAGCTTTTTGTGTAACATTTCTGGGATCTTTTATTTCAGCTCATGAAACATGGGAACCAACACTTGTTGCATGTTGCGTTTGCATTTCTGTTCAGACTGCACTAACACAGTATTTCTCTAGTTATCAGTGTACTGCACTAACACAGTATTCCTCTAGTTATCAGGGTACTGTAGACTGCACTAACACAGTATTCCTCTAGTTATCAGGGTACTGTAGACTGCACTAACACAGTATTTCTCTAGTTATCAGTGTACTGCACTAACACAGTATTCCTCTAGTTATCAGGGTACTGCACTAACACAGTATTCCTCTAGTTATCAGGGTACTGTAGACTGCACTAACACAGTATTCCTCTAGTTATCAGGGTACTGCACTAACACAGTATTCCTCTAGTTATCAGGGTACTGTAGACTGCACTAACACAGTATTCCTCTAGTTATCAGTGTACTGTAGACTGCACTAACACAGTATTTCTCTAGTTATCAGTGTACTGCACTAACACAGTATTCCTCTAGTTATCAGGGTACTGCACTAACACAGTATTCCTCTAGTTATCAGGGTACTGTAGACTGCACTAACACAGTATTCCTCTAGTTATCAGTGTACTGCACTAACACAGTATTTCTCTAGTTATCAGGGTACTGTAGACTGCACTAACACAGTATTCCTCTAGTTATCAGGGTACTGTAGACTGCACTAACACAGTATTCCTCTAGTTATCAGTGTACTGCACTAACACAGTATTTCTCTAGTTATCAGGGTACTGTAGACTGCACTAACACAGTATTCCTCTAGTTATCAGGGTACTGTAGACTGCACTAACACAGTATTTCTCTAGTTATCAGTGTACTGTAGACTGCACTAACACAGTATTCCTCTAGTTATCAGTGTACTGTAGACTGCACTAACACAGTATTTCTCTAGTTATCAGGGTACTGTAGACTGCACTAACACAGTATTCCTCTAGTTATCAGTGTACTGTAGACTGCACTAACACAGTATTTCTCTAGTTATCAGTGTACTGTAGACTGCACTAACACAGTATTCCTCTAGTTATCAGGGTACTGTAGACTGCACTAACACAGTATTCCTCTAGTTATCAGGGTACTGCACTAACACAGTATTTCTCTAGTTATCAGGGTACTGTAGACTGCACTAACACAGTATTCCTCTAGTTATCAGGGTACTGTAGACTGCACTAACACAGTATTCCTCTAGTTATCAGGGTACTGTAGACTGCACTAACACAGTATTCCTCTAGTTATCAGGGTACTGCACTAACACAGTATTCCTCTAGTTATCAGGGTACTGCACTAACACAGTATTCCTCTAGTTATCAGGGTACTGTAGACTGCACTAACACAGTATTCCTCTAGTTATCAGGGTACTGCACTAACACAGTATTTCTCTAGTTATCAGTGTACTGCACTAACACAGTATTCCTCTAGTTATCAGTGTACTGTAGACTGCACTAACACAGTATTCCTCTAGTTATCAGGGTACTGTAGACTGCACTAACACAGTATTTCTCTAGTTATCAGGGTACTGCACTAACACAGTATTCCTCTAGTTATCAGGGTACTGTAGACTGCACTAACACAGTATTCCTCTAGTTATCAGGGTACTGCACTAACACAGTATTTCTCTAGTTATCAGTGTACTGTAGACTGCACTAACACAGTATTTCTCTAGTTATCAGGGTACTGTAGACTGCACTAACACAGTATTCCTCTAGTTATCAGGGTACTGTAGACTGCACTAACACAGTATTCCTCTAGTTATCAGGGTACTGTAGACTGCACTAACACAGTATTCCTCTAGTTATCAGTGTACTGCACTAACACAGTATTCCTCTAGTTATCAGGGTACTGTAGACTGCACTAACACAGTATTCCTCTAGTTATCAGGGTACTGTAGACTGCACTAACACAGTATTTCTCTAGTTATCAGTGTACTGTAGACTGCACTAACACAGTATTCCTCTAGTTATCAGTGTACTGTAGACTGCACTAACACAGTATTTCTCTAGTTATCAGGGTACTGTAGACTGCACTAACACAGTATTCCTCTAGTTATCAGTGTACTGTAGACTGCACTAACACAGTATTTCTCTAGTTATCAGTGTACTGTAGACTGCACTAACACAGTATTCCTCTAGTTATCAGGGTACTGTAGACTGCACTAACACAGTATTCCTCTAGTTATCAGGGTACTGCACTAACACAGTATTTCTCTAGTTATCAGGGTACTGTAGACTGCACTAACACAGTATTCCTCTAGTTATCAGGGTACTGTAGACTGCACTAACACAGTATTCCTCTAGTTATCAGGGTACTGTAGACTGCACTAACACAGTATTCCTCTAGTTATCAGGGTACTGCACTAACACAGTATTCCTCTAGTTATCAGGGTACTGCACTAACACAGTATTCCTCTAGTTATCAGGGTACTGTAGACTGCACTAACACAGTATTCCTCTAGTTATCAGGGTACTGCACTAACACAGTATTTCTCTAGTTATCAGTGTACTGCACTAACACAGTATTCCTCTAGTTATCAGTGTACTGTAGACTGCACTAACACAGTATTCCTCTAGTTATCAGGGTACTGTAGACTGCACTAACACAGTATTTCTCTAGTTATCAGGGTACTGCACTAACACAGTATTCCTCTAGTTATCAGGGTACTGTAGACTGCACTAACACAGTATTCCTCTAGTTATCAGGGTACTGCACTAACACAGTATTTCTCTAGTTATCAGTGTACTGTAGACTGCACTAACACAGTATTTCTCTAGTTATCAGGGTACTGTAGACTGCACTAACACAGTATTCCTCTAGTTATCAGGGTACTGTAGACTGCACTAACACAGTATTCCTCTAGTTATCAGGGTACTGTAGACTGCACTAACACAGTATTCCTCTAGTTATCAGTGTACTGCACTAACACAGTATTCCTCTAGTTATCAGGGTACTGTAGACTGCACTAACACAGTATTTCTCTAGTTATCAGGGTACTGTAGACTGCACTAACACAGTATTCCTCTAGTTATCAGGGTACTGTAGACTGCACTAACACAGTATTCCTCTAGTTATCAGTGTACTGTAGACTGCACTAACACAGTATTCCTCTAGTTATCAGTGTACTGCACTAACACAGTATTTCTCTAGTTATCAGGGTACTGTAGACTGCACTAACACAGTATTCCTCTAGTTATCAGGGTACTGCACTAACACAGTATTCCTCTAGTTATCAGTGTACTGTAGACTGCACTAACACAGTATTCCTCTAGTTATCAGGGTACTGCACTAACACAGTATTCCTCTAGTTATCAGTGTACTGTAGACTGCACTAACACAGTATTCCTCTAGTTATCAGGGTACTGTAGACTGCACTAACACAGTATTCCTCTAGTTATCAGGGTACTGTAGACTGCACTAACACAGTATTCCTCTAGTTATCAGTGTACTGTAGACTGCACTAACACAGTATTTCTCTAGTTATCAGTGTACTGTAGACTGCACTAACACAGTATTCCTCTAGTTATCAGTGTACTGTAGACTGCACTAACACAGTATTTCTCTAGTTATCAGTGTACTGTAGACTGCACTAACACAGTATTCCTCTAGTTATCAGGGTACTGTAGACTGCACTAACACAGTATTCCTCTAGTTATCAGTGTACTGCACTAACACAGTATTTCTCTAGTTATCAGGGTACTGTAGACTGCACTAACACAGTATTCCTCTAGTTATCAGGGTACTGCACTAACACAGTATTCCTCTAGTTATCAGTGTACTGTAGACTGCACTAACACAGTATTCCTCTAGTTATCAGGGTACTGCACTAACACAGTATTCCTCTAGTTATCAGTGTACTGTAGACTGCACTAACACAGTATTCCTCTAGTTATCAGGGTACTGTAGACTGCACTAACACAGTATTCCTCTAGTTATCAGGGTACTGTAGACTGCACTAACACAGTATTCCTCTAGTTATCAGTGTACTGTAGACTGCACTAACACAGTATTTCTCTAGTTATCAGTGTACTGTAGACTGCACTAACACAGTATTCCTCTAGTTATCAGTGTACTGTAGACTGCACTAACACAGTATTTCTCTAGTTATCAGTGTACTGTAGACTGCACTAACACAGTATTCCTCTAGTTATCAGGGTACTGTAGACTGCACTAACACAGTATTCCTCTAGTTATCAGGGTACTGTAGACTGCACTAACACAGTATTCCTCTAGTTATCAGGGTACTGCACTAACACAGTATTCCTCTAGTTATCAGGGTACTGCACTAACACAGTATTCCTCTAGTTATCAGGGTACTGCACTAACACAGTATTCCTCTAGTTATCAGGGTACTGTAGACTGCACTAACACAGTATTTCTCTAGTTATCAGGGTACTGCACTAACACAGTATTCCTCTAGTTATCAGGGTACTGTAGACTGCACTAACACAGTATTCCTCTAGTTATCAGGGTACTGTAGACTGCACTAACACAGTATTCCTCTAGTTATCAGGGTACTGTAGACTGCACTAACACAGTATTTCTCTAGTTATCAGTGTACTGTAGACTGCACTAACACAGTATTCCTCTAGTTATCAGGGTACTGCACTAACACAGTATTCCTCTAGTTATCAGTGTACTGTAGACTGCACTAACACAGTATTCCTCTAGTTATCAGTGTACTGTAGACTGCACTAACACAGTATTCCTCTAGTTATCAGGGTACTGTAGACTGCACTAACACAGTATTCCTCTAGTTATCAGGGTACTGTAGACTGCACTAACACAGTATTCCTCTAGTTATCAGGGTACTGTAGACTGCACTAACACAGTATTCCTCTAGTTATCAGGGTACTGCACTAACACAGTATTTCTCTAGTTATCAGTGTACTGCACTAACACAGTATTCCTCTAGTTATCAGGGTACTGTAGACTGCACTAACACAGTATTCCTCTAGTTATCAGGGTACTGCACTAACACAGTATTCCTCTAGTTATCAGGGTACTGTAGACTGCACTAACACAGTATTCCTCTAGTTATCAGGGTACTGCACTAACACAGTATTCCTCTAGTTATCAGGGTACTGTAGACTGCACTAACACAGTATTCCTCTAGTTATCAGTGTACTGTAGACTGCACTAACACAGTATTCCTCTAGTTATCAGGGTACTGTAGACTGCACTAACACTGTATTCCTCTAGTTATCAGGGTACTGCACTAACACAGTATTCCTCTAGTTATCAGGGTACTGTAGACTGCACTAACACTGTATTCCTCTAGGTATCAGGGTACTGCACTAACACAGTATTCCTCTAGTTATCAGGGTACTGTAGACTGCACTAACACATTATTCCTCTAGTTATCAGGGTACTGTAGACTGCACTAACACTGTATTCCTCTAGTTATCAGGGTACTGCACTAACACAGTATTTCTCTAGTTATCAGTGTACTGCACTAACACAGTATTTCTCTAGTTATCAGTGTACTGCACTAACACAGTAGTCCTCTAGTTATCAGGGTACTGCACTAACACAGTATTTCTCTAGTTATCAGTGTACTGCACTTACACAGTATTCCTCTAGTTATCAGGGTACTGCACTAAGACAGTATTCCTCTAGTTATCAGGGTACTGTAGACTGCACTAACACAGTATTCCTCTAGTTATCAGTGTACTGTAGACTGCACTAACACAGTATTTCTCTAGTTATCAGTGTACTGTAGACTGCACTAACACAGTATTTCTCTAGTTATCAGTGTACTGTAGACTGCACTAACACAGTATTTCTCTAGTTATCAGTGTACTGTAGACTGCACTAACACAGTATTCCTCTAGTTATCAGTGTACTGCACTAACACAGTATTCCTCTAGTTATCAGTGTACTGTAGACTGCACTAACACAGTATTCCTCTAGTTATCAGTGTACTGTAGACTGCACTAACACAGTATTTCTCTAGTTATCAGTGTACTGTAGACTGCACTAACACAGTATTTCTCTAGTTATCAGTGTACTGTAGACTGCACTAACACAGTATTTCTCTAGTTATCAGTGTACTGTAGACTGCACTAACACAGTATTTCTCTAGTTATCAGTGTACTGTAGACTGCACTAACACAGTATTTCTCTAGTTATCAGTGTACTGTAGACTGCACTAACACAGTATTTCTCTAGTTATCAGTGTACTGTAGACTGCACTAACACAGTATTTCTCTAGTTATCAGTGTACTGTAGACTGCACTAACACAGTATTCCTCTAGTTATCAGGGTACTGCACTAACACAGTATTTCTCTAGTTATCAGTGTACTGTAGACTGCACTAACACAGTATTCCTCTAGTTATCAGTGTACTGTAGACTGCACTAACACAGTATTTCTCTAGTTATCAGTGTACTGTAGACTGCACTAACACAGTATTTCTCTAGTTATCAGTGTACTGTAGACTGCACTAACACAGTATTTCTCTAGTTATCAGTGTACTGCACTAACACAGTATTCCTCTAGTTATCAGGGTACTGCACTAACACAGTATTCCTCTAGTTATCAGGGTACTGTAGACTGCACTAACACAGTATTCCTCTAGTTATCAGGGTACTGCACTAACACAGTATTTCTCTAGTTATCAGTGTACTGTAGACTGCACTAACACAGTATTTCTCTAGTTATCAGTGTACTGTAGACTGCACTAACACAGTATTTCTCTAGTTATCAGTGTACTGTAGACTGCACTAACACAGTATTTCTCTAGTTATCAGTGTACTGTAGACTGCACTAACACAGTATTTCTCTAGTTATCAGTGTACTGTAGACTGCACTAACACAGTATTCCTCTAGTTATCAGGGTACTGCACTAACACAGTATTTCTCTAGTTATCAGTGTACTGTAGACTGCACTAACACAGTATTCCTCTAGTTATCAGTGTACTGTAGACTGCACTAACACAGTATTTCTCTAGTTATCAGTGTACTGTAGACTGCACTAACACAGTATTTCTCTAGTTATCAGTGTACTGTAGACTGCACTAACACAGTATTTCTCTAGTTATCAGTGTACTGCACTAACACAGTATTCCTCTAGTTATCAGGGTACTGCACTAACACAGTATTCCTCTAGTTATCAGGGTACTGTAGACTGCACTAACACAGTATTCCTCTAGTTATCAGGGTACTGCACTAACACAGTATTCCTCTAGTTATCAGGGTACTGTAGACTGCACTAACACAGTATTCCTCTAGTTATCAGTGTACTGTAGACTGCACTAACACAGTATTCCTCTAGGTATCAGGGTACTGCACTAACACAGTATTTCTCTAGTTATCAGTGTACTGTAGACTGCACTAACACAGTATTCCTCTAGTTATCAGGGTACTGTAGACTGCACTAACACAGTATTCCTCTAGTTATCAGGGTACTGCACTAACACAGTATTCCTCTAGTTATCAGGGTACTGTAGACTGCACTAACACAGTATTCCTCTAGTTATCAGGGTACTGCACTAACACAGTATTTCTCTAGTTATCAGGGTACTGTAGACTGCACTAACACAGTATTCCTCTAGTTATCAGGGTACTGCACTAACACAGTATTCCTCTAGTTATCAGGGTACTGTAGACTTCACTAACACAGTATTCCTCTAGTTATCAGGGTACTGCACTAACACAGTATTCCTCTAGTTATCAGGGTACTGTAGACTGCACTAACATAGTATTCCTCTAGTTATCAGTGTACTGCACTAACACAGTATTCCTCTCATTCATCATCCTACACTCTTAGAAAAAAGGTGCTATCTAGAACCTAATAGGGTAGAACCCATTTGGTTTCAGCGAGAACCTTTTCCGTAGAGGAACCAAAAAGGGTTCTCCTATGGGGATAGCTGAAGAACCCTTTTGGAACCCTTTTACTCTAAGACTGTAGCAACTGAAGCAAGGACAGGTTTATATGGGGAATCTGCTCTGTGTTTCCAATACAGGGGTGTCAAACTCGTTCCATGGAGGACCAAGTGTCTGCAGGCTTTTATGACTTCCTTTCAATTCATCTGCAATTAAGACCTCGACAACCAGGTGAGGAGAGTTCCTAACTGACTAATTAAGACCTCAACAACCAGGTGAGGAGAGTTCCTAACTGACCAATTAAGACCTCGACAACCAGGTGAGGAGAGTTCCTAACTGACTAATTAAGACCTCGACAACCAGGTGAGGAGAGTTCCTAACTGACTAATTAAGACCTCGACAACCAGGTGAGGAGAGTTCCTAACTGACCAATTAAGACCTCGACAACCAGGTGAGGAGAGTTCCTAACTTACTAATTAAGACCCCGACAACCAGGTGAGGCGAGTTCCTAACTGACCAATTAAGACCTCGACAACCAGGTGAGGAGAGTTCCTAACTGACCAATTAAGACCTTGACAACCACGTGAGGAGAGTTCCTAACTGACCAATTAAGACCTCGACAACCAGGTGAGAAGAGTTCCTAACTGACCAATTAAGACCTCGACAACCAGGTGAGGAGAGTTCCTAACTGACCAATTAAGACCTCGACAACCAGGTGAGGAGAGTTCCTAACTGACCAATTAAGACCTCAACAACCAGGTGAGGAGAGTTCCTAACTGACCAATTAAGACCTCGACAACCAGGTGAGGAGAGTTCCTAACTGACCAATTAAGACCTTGACAACCAGGTGAGGGGAGTTCCTAACTGCCAATTAAGACCTCGACAATCAGGTGAGGGGAGTTCTTAACTGACCAATTAAGACCTCGACAACCAGGTGAGGAGAGTTCCTAACTGATCAATTAAGACCTCGACAACCAGGTGAGGAGAGTTCCTAACTGATCAATTAAGACCTCGACAACCAGGTGAGGAGAGTTCCCAACTGACCAATTAAGACCTCGACAACCAGGTGAGGAGAGTTCCTAACTGACCAATTAAGACCTTGACAACCAGGTGAGGAGAGTTCCTAACTGACAATCAGGTGACGAGAGTTCCTAACTGACCAATTAAGACCTCGACAACCAGGTGAGGAGAGTTCCTAACTGACAACCAGGTGAGAGGAGTTCTTAAATAAACAGTGACCTTGATTGAAGAATCAAGTACAATGGAGAAGTGATAATCCACAGACACTTGGCCCTACATGGAAGGAGTTTTGACACCTGTGGTGTAATGTTTCAACTCTAGTTTCCAAGGTAATACCGTGGTAATACTGCTGTTCAGTACGCCCTTCCATGATGTGCAGAACGGTGGACCAGATCTCTCTCTCACACAAATCACACACACAAATCACACACAGACATGCTTGCACGTACACACATACAGTCATACGCGCATAATTACGTGCATTGTTTCTCTAAGAAATGGAGCCCCAGGCTGATCTCAGTATAGATATCTAGACAATAGAGCTGTAGTCTGATCTCAGTAAAGATTTCGAGACAATAGAGCTGTAGTCTGATCTCAGTATAGATATCGAGACAATAGAGCTGTAGTCTGATCTCAGTAAAGATATCTAGACAATAGAGCTGTAGTCTGATCTCAGGATAGATATCTAGACAATAGAGCTGTAGTTTGACCTCAGTATAGATATCGAGACAATAGAGCTGTAGTCTGATCTCAGTATAGATATGTGGATACAACAGATTATACAAAAAGTAACAATAGGAGCACCACCAAGCTGTTTTCAGCATTGAGATATGAACACTGTAAAAGCTGACTAGATTGTAGAGATATGAACACTGTAAAGGCTGACTAGATTGTAGAGATATGAACACTGTAAAGGCTGACTAGATTGTAGAGATATGAACACTGTAAAGACTGACTAGATTGTACTGAACACTGTAAAGGCTGACTAGATTGTAGAGATATGAACACTGTAAAGGCTGACTAGATTGTAGAGATATGAACACTGTAAAGACTGACTAGATTGAAGCGATATGAACACTTTAAAGACTGACTAGATTGTAGAGATATGAACACTGTAAAAGCTGACTAGATTGTACTGAACACTGTAAAGACTGACTAGATTGTAGCGATATGAACACTGTAAAGACTGACTAGATTGTAGAGATATGAACACTGTAAAGACTGACTAGATTGTACTGAAGAGACTGAAGAGGAAGCAAGATATCTCACTGGCTCCTATACAGTCAATGAACTAAGTAGACCAGACCTAGTTGCTATTGCATTGGTTTCTATGGGATAGCCACCCCTTAGACCAGAACTGTGACAATTTTTACATTTACTGTAAAGACTGACTAGATTGTAGAGATATGAACACTGTAAAGGCTGACTAGATTGTAGAGATATGAACACTGTAAAGGCTGACTAGATTGTAGAGATATGAACACTGTAAAGACTGACTAGATTGTAGAGATATGAACACTGTAAAGGCTGACTAGATTGTACTGAACACTGTAAAGGCTGACTAGATTGTACTGAACACTGTAAAGACTGATTAGATTGTAGAGATATGAACACTGTAAAGACTGAATAGATTGTACTGAACACTGTAAAGGCTGACTAGATTGTAGAGATATGAACACTAAAGGCTGACTAGATTGTAGAGATAGGAACACTGTAAAGTCTGACTAGATTGTACTGAACACTGTAAAGGCTGACTATATTGTAGAGATATGAACACTGTAAAGGCTGACTAGATTGTACTGAACACTGTAAAGACTGACTAGATTGTAGAGATATGAACACTGTAAAGGCTGACAAGATTGTACTGAACACTGTAAAGGCTGACTAGATTGTAGAGATATGAACACTGTAAAGGCTGACTAGATTGTACTGAACACTGAAAAGACTGACTAGATTGTAGCGATATGAACACTGTAAAGGCTGACTAGATTGTAGAGATATGAACACTGTAAAGGCTGACTAGATTGTACTGAACACTGTAAAGACTGACTAGATTGTAGAGATATGAACACTGTAAAGACTGACTAGATTGTACTGAACACTGTAAAGACTGACTAGATTGTACTGAACACTGTAAAGGCTGACTAGATTGTAGAGATATGAACACTGTAAAGACTGACTAGATTGTACTGAACATTGTAAAGGCTGACTAGATTGTAGAGATATGAACACTGTAAAGGCTGACTAGATTGTAGAGATATGAACACTGTAAAGACTGACTAGATTGTACTGAACACTGTAAAGGCTGAATAGATTGTAGAGATATGAACACTGTAAAGGCTGACTAGATTGTAGAGATATGAACACTGTGAAGACTGAATAGATTGTAGCGATATGAACACTGTAAAGACTGACTAGATTGTACTGAACACTGTAAAGGCTGACTAGATTGCAGAGATATGAACACTGTAAAGTCTGACTAGATTGTACTGAACACTGTAAAGGCTGACTAGATTGTAGAGATATGAACACTAAAGGCTGACTAGATTGTAGAGATATGAACACTAAAGGCTGACTAGACTGCAGAGATATGAACACTGTAAAGGCTGACTAGATTGTAGAGATATGAACACTGTAAAGACTGACTAGATTGTACTGAACACTGTAAAGACTGACTAGATTGTACTGAACACTTTAAAGGCTGACTAGATTGTAGCGATATGAACACTGTAAAGGCTGACTAGATTGTAGAGATATGAACACTGTAAAGACTGACTAGATTGTACTGAACACTGTAAAGGCTGACTAGATTGTAGAGATATGAACACTGTAAAGGCTGACAAGATTGTACTGAACACTGTAAAAGCTGACGAGATTGTAGAGATATGAACACTGTAAAGGCTGACTAGATTGTACTGAACACTGTAAAGACTGACTAGATTGTAGCGATATGAACACTGTAAAGACTGACAAGATTGTACTGAACACTGTAAAGGCTGACTAGATTGTAGAGATATGAACACTGTAAAGACTGACTAGATTGTACTGAACACTGTAAAGACTGACTAGATTGTACTGAACACTGTAAAGGCTGACTAGATTGTAGAGATATGAACACTGTAAAGACTGACTAGATTGTACTGAACACTGTAAAGACTGACTAGATTGTACTGAACACTGTAAAGGCTGACTAGATTGTAGAGATATGAACACTGTAAAGGCTGACTAGATTGTAGAGATATGAACACTGTAATAACTGAATAGATTGTACTGAACACTGTAAAGGCTGACTAGATTGTAGAGATATGAACACTGTAAAGGCTGACTAGATTGTACTGAACACTGTAAAGACTGACTAGATTGTAGCGATATGAACACTGTAAAGGCTGACTAGATTGTAGAGATATGAACACTGTAAAGACTGACTAGATTGAAGCGATATGAACACTGTAAAGACTGACTAGATTGTAGAGATATGAACACTGTAAAGGCTGACTAGATTGTAGAGATATGAACACTGTAAAGACTGACTAGATTGTACTGAACACTGTAAAGACTGACTAGATTGTACTGAACACTGTAAAGGCTGACTAGATTGTAGAGATATGAACACTGTAAAGACTGACTAGATTGTACTGAACACTGTAAAGACTGACTAGCTTGTACTGAACACTGTAAAGGCTGACTAGATTGTAGCGATATGAACACTGTAAAGGCTGACTAGATTGTAGAGATATGAACACTGTAAAGACTGACTAGATTGTACTGAACACTGTAAAGGCTGACTAGATTGTAGAGATATGAACACTGTAAAGGCTGACTAGATTGTACTGAACACTGTAAAGACTGACTAGATTGTACTGAACACTGTAAAGGCTGACTAGATTGTAGCGATTTGAACACTGTAAAGGCTGACTAGATTGTAGAGATATGAACACTGTAAAGACTGACTAGATTGAAGAGATATGAACACTGTAAAGACTGACTAGATTGTAGAGATATGAACACTAAAGGCTGACTAGATTGTAGAGATATGAACACTAAAGGCTGACTAGATTGTAGAGATATGAACACTAAAGGCTGACTAGATTGTAGAGATATGAACACTAAAGGCTGACTAGATTGTAGAGATATGAACACTGTAAAGGCTGACTAGATTGTACTGAACACTGTAAAGACTGAATAGATTGTAGAGATATGAACACTGTAAAGGCTGACTATATTGTACTGAACACTGTAAAGACTGACTAGATTGTAGAGATATGAACACTGTAAAGGCTGACTATATTGTACTGAACACTGTAAAGGCTGACTAGATTGTAGAGATATGAACACTAAAGGCTGACTAGATTGTAGAGATATGAACACTGTAAAGGCTGACTAGATTGTACTGAACACTGTAAAGGCTGACTAGATTGTAGAGATATGAACACTGTAAAGGCTGACTAGATTGTACTGAACACTGTAAAGACTGACTAGATTGTAGCGATATGAACACTGTAAAGGCTGACTAGATTGTAGAGATATGAACACTGTAAAGACTGACTAGATTGAAGCGATATGAACACTGTAAAGACTGACTAGATTGTAGAGATATGAACACTGTAAAGGCTGACTAGATTGTAGAGATATGAACACTGTAAAGACTGACTAGATTGTACTGAACACTGTAAAGACTGACTAGATTGTACTGAACACTGTAAAGGCTGACTAGATTGTAGAGATATGAACACTGTAAAGACTGACTAGATTGTACTGAACACTGTAAAGACTGACTAGCTTGTACTGAACACTGTAAAGGCTGACTAGATTGTAGCGATATGAACACTGTAAAGGCTGACTAGATTGTAGAGATATGAACACTGTAAAGACTGACTAGATTGTACTGAACACTGTAAAGGCTGACTAGATTGTAGAGATATGAACACTGTAAAGGCTGACTAGATTGTACTGAACACTGTAAAGACTGACTAGATTGTACTGAACACTGTAAAGGCTGACTAGATTGTAGCGATTTGAACACTGTAAAGGCTGACTAGATTGTAGAGATATGAACACTGTAAAGACTGACTAGATTGAAGAGATATGAACACTGTAAAGACTGACTAGATTGTAGAGATATGAACACTAAAGGCTGACTAGATTGTAGAGATATGAACACTAAAGGCTGACTAGATTGTAGAGATATGAACACTAAAGGCTGACTAGATTGTAGAGATATGAACACTAAAGGCTGACTAGATTGTAGAGATATGAACACTGTAAAGGCTGACTAGATTGTACTGAACACTGTAAAGACTGAATAGATTGTAGAGATATGAACACTGTAAAGGCTGACTATATTGTACTGAACACTGTAAAGACTGACTAGATTGTAGAGATATGAACACTGTAAAGGCTGACTATATTGTACTGAACACTGTAAAGGCTGACTAGATTGTAGAGATATGAACACTAAAGGCTGACTAGATTGTAGAGATATGAACACTGTAAAGGCTGACTAGATTGTACTGAACACTGTAAAGACTGACTAGATTGTACTGAACACTGTAAAGGCTGACTAGATTGTACTGAACACTGTAAAGGCTGACTAGATTGTAGAGATATGAACACTGTAAAGGCTGACTAGATTGTAGAGATATGAACACTGTAAAGACTGACTAGATTGTACTGAACACTGTAAAGGCTGACTAGATTGTAGAGATATGAACACTGTAAAGGCTGACTAGATTGTACTGAACACTGTAAAGACTGACTAGATTGTAGCGATATGAACACTGTAAAGGCTGACTAGATTGTAGAGATATGAACACTGTAAAGACTGACTAGATTGAAGCGATATGAACACTGTAAAGACTGACTAGATTGTAGAGATATGAACACTGTAAAGGCTGACTAGATTGTAGAGATATGAACACTGTAAAGACTGACTAGATTGTACTGAACACTGTAAAGACTGACTAGATTGTACTGAACACTGTAAAGGCTGACTAGATTGTAGAGATATGAACACTGTAAAGACTGACTAGATTGTACTGAACACTGTAAAGACTGACTAGCTTGTACTGAACACTGTAAAGGCTGACTAGATTGTAGAGATATGAACACTGTAAAGGCTGACTAGATTGTAGAGATATGAACACTGTAAAGACTGACTAGATTGTACTGAACACTGTAAAGGCTGACTAGATTGTAGAGATATGAACACTGTAAAGGCTGACTAGATTGTACTGAACACTGTAAAGACTGACTAGATTGTACTGAACACTGTAAAGGCTGACTAGATTGTAGCGATTTGAACACTGTAAAGGCTGACTAGATTGTAGAGATATGAACACTGTAAAGACTGACTAGATTGAAGAGATATGAACACTGTAAAGACTGACTAGATTGTAGAGATATGAACACTAAAGGCTGACTAGATTGTAGAGATATGAACACTAAAGGCTGACTAGATTTTAGAGATATGAACACTAAAGGCTGACTAGATTGTAGAGATATGAACACTAAAGGCTGACTAGATTGTAGAGATATGAACACTGTAAAGGCTGACTAGATTGTAGAGATATGAACACTGTAAAGACTGACTAGATTGTAGAGATATGAACACTGTAAAGGCTGACTATATTGTACTGAACACTGTAAAGGCTGACTAGATTGTAGAGATATGAACACTAAAGGCTGACTAGATTGTAGAGATATGAACACTGTAAAGGCTGACTAGATTGTACTGAACACTGTAAAGGCTGACTAGATTGTAGCGATATGAACACTGTAAAGGCTGACTAGATTGTAGAGATATGAAAACTGTAAAGACTGACTAGATTGAAGAGATATGAACACTGTAAAGACTGACTAGATTGTAGAGATATGAACACTAAAGGCTGACTAGATTGTAGAGATATGAACACTGTAAAGGCTGACTAGATTGTACTGAACACTGTAAAGACTGACTAGATTGTACTGAACACTGTAAAGGCTGACTAGATTGTAGAGATATGAACACTGTAAAGACTGACTAGATTGTACTGAACACTGTAAAGGCTGACTAGATTGTAGAGATATGAACACTAAAGGCTGACTAGATTGTAGAGATATGAACACTGTAAAGGCTGACTAGATTGTACTGAACACTGTAAAGACTGACTAGATTGTACTGAACACTGTAAAGGCTGACTAGATTGTAGAGATATGAACACTGTAAAGACTGACTAGATTGTACTGAACACTGTAAAGGCTGACTAGATTGTAGAGATATGAACACTGTAAAGGCTGACTAGATTGTACTGAACACTGTAAAGACTGACTAGATTGTACTGAACACTGTAAAGGCTGACTAGATTGTAGCGATTTGAACACTGTAAAGGCTGACTAGATTGTAGAGATATGAACACTGTAAAGACTGACTAGATTGAAGAGATATGAACACTGTAAAGACTGACTAGATTGTAGAGATATGAACACTAAAGGCTGACTAGATTGTAGAGATATGAACACTAAAGGCTGACTAGATTTTAGAGATATGAACACTAAAGGCTGACTAGATTGTAGAGATATGAACACTAAAGGCTGACTAGATTGTAGAGATATGAACACTGTAAAGGCTGACTAGATTGTAGAGATATGAACACTGTAAAGACTGACTAGATTGTAGAGATATGAACACTGTAAAGGCTGACTATATTGTACTGAACACTGTAAAGGCTGACTAGATTGTAGAGATATGAACACTAAAGGCTGACTAGATTGTAGAGATATGAACACTGTAAAGGCTGACTAGATTGTACTGAACACTGTAAAGGCTGACTAGATTGTAGCGATATGAACACTGTAAAGGCTGACTAGATTGTAGAGATATGAAAACTATAAAGACTGACTAGATTGAAGAGATATGAACACTGTAAAGACTGACTAGATTGTAGAGATATGAACACTAAAGGCTGACTAGATTGTAGAGATATGAACACTGTAAAGGCTGACTAGATTGTACTGAACACTGTAAAGACTGACTAGATTGTACTGAACACTGTAAAGGCTGACTAGATTGTAGCGATATGAACACTGTAAAGGCTGACTAGATTGTAGAGATATGAAAACTGTAAAGACTGACTAGATTGAAGAGATATGAACACTGTAAAGACTGACTAGATTGTAGAGATATGAACACTAAAGGCTGACTAGATTGTAGAGATATGAACACTAAAGGCTGACTAGATTGTAGAGATATGAACACTAAAGGCTGACTAGATTGTAGAGATATGAACACTAAAGGCTGACTAGATTGTAGAGATATGAACACTGTAAAGGCTGACTAGATTGTACTGAACACTGTAAAGACTGACTAGATTGTAGAGATATGAACACTGTAAAGGCTGACTATATTGTACTGAACACTGTAAAGACTGACTAGATTGTAGAGATATGAACACTGTAAAGGCTGACTATATTGTACTGAACACTGTAAAGGCTGACTAGATTGTAGAGATATGAACACTGTAAATGCTGACTAGATTGTACTGAACACTGTAAAGACTGATTAGATTGTACTGAACACTGTAAAGGCTGACTAGATTGTACTGAACACTGTAAAGGCTGACTAGGTTGTAGCGATATGAAAACTGTAAAGGCTGACTAGATTGTACTGAACACTGTAAAGACTGACTAGATTGTAGCGATATGAACACTGTAAAGGCTGACTAGATTGTACTGAACACTGTAAAGACTGACTAGATTGTACTGAACACTGTAAAGACTGACTAGATTGTAGAGATATGAACACTGTAAAGGCTGACTAGATTGTACTGAACATTGTAAAGGCTGACTAGATTGTAGCGATATGAACACTGCAAAGACTGACTAGATTGTACTGAACACTGTAAAGACTGACTAGATTGTACTGAACACTGTAAAGGCTGACTAGATTGTAGAGATATGAACACTGTAAAGACTGACTAGATTGTACTGAACACTGTAAAGACTGACTAGATTGTAGAGATATGAACACTGTAAAGACTGACTAGATTGTACTGAACACTGTAAAGGCTCACTAGATTGTAGAGATATGAACACTGTAAAGGTTAACTAGATTGTACTGAACGCCGTAAAGGCTGACTAGATTGTAGAGATATGAACTCTCTAAAGGCTTTATTTATACATTTCTCTCTCCTTTCTTCCCTCTCTTGTAGACATAGGCAGTATTAGAGGAAGGGAGAGAAGGGGAAGAGAGGTAACTGGGCTTGTGTTGTTCTAGTTCAGACAAAACACTGTCCACTAGCAACTATGTTTATATTTACTCCACATGTCTAACTGGTGAACCCGCCAGTTCTGTGTGTGTGTGTGTGTGAGAGAGAGAGAGAGAGAGAGAGAGAGAGAGAGAGAAAGAAAGAAAGAAAGAAAGAAAGAAAGAAAGAAAGAAAGAAAGAAAGAAAGAAAGAAAGAAAGAAAGAAAGAAAGAAAGAAAGAAAGAAAGAAAGAAAGAAAGAGAGAGAGAGAGAGAGAGAGAGAGAGATTTATCCAAACTCAGTGGAGCAGGAATGCAAGCTTGGTTCGGATCACACACAAAGAAACACACTTGAACAGAAGCACTAAAGCAAGCACACTAAAATATGTGCACACACAAGCAAACACACACACACACTGCATGGCCTATCGCACTATGTAGCCTTGGCTTGTACAGAGTGCAGAGCACAGAGCACAGAGGGAGAGTAGAGAGTAGAGCGTGCAGAGTAGAGAGTGCAGAGTAGAGAATACAGAGTGAGAGTTCAGAAAGAGAGCACAGAGTACAGAGTGAGAATACAGAGTACAGAGTACAGAGTGAGAGTATAGAGTACAGAGCACAGAGTACAGAGTGAGAGTACAGAAAAAGAGCACAGAGTACAGAGTGAGAGTACAGAGTACAGAGTACAGAGTACAGAGTACAGAGTGAGAGTATAGAGTACAGAGCACAGAGTACAGAGTGAGAGTACAGAAAGAGAGCACAAAGTACAGAGTGAGAGTACAGAGAACAAAGTGAGAGCACAGAGAACAGAGTGAGAGTACAGAGTACAGAGTGAGAGTACAGAGTACAGAGCACAGAGCACAGAGTACAGAGTGAGAGTGCAGAGCACAGAGAACAGAGTGAGAGCACAGAGAACAGAGTGAGAGCACAGAGAAGTACAGAGTATAGAGTGAGAGTACAGAGTGCAGAGCACAGAGTGCAGAGTACAGATTACAGTGAGAATACAGAGTGAGAGCACAGAGTACAGAGTGCAGAGTGAGAGCACATAGCACAGAGTACAGAGTGAGAGTACAGAGTGCAGAGTGCAGAGTACAGAGTACAGAGTACAGAGTGCAGAGTGAGAGCACAGAGCAGAGTACAGAGTGAGAGTACAGAGTACAGAGTACAGAGTGAGAGTACAGTGAGAGTACAGAGTACATAGTACAGAGTACAGAGTGAGAGCACAGAGCAGAGTACAGAGTGAGAATACAGAGTACAGAGTGAGAGTACAGAGTGCAGAGTACAGAGTACAGAGTACAGAGTGAGAGCACAGAGAACAGAGTGAGAGTACAGAGTACAGAGTACAGAGTACAGTGTGAGAGCACAGAGTACAGAGTACAGAGTGAGAGTACAGAGTGAGAGTACAGAGTACGGAGTACAGAGCACAGAGTGCAGAGTACAGAGTGAGAGTACAGAGAACAGAGTGAGAGCACAGAGAACAGAGTGAGAGTACAGAGCACAGAGTACAAAGTGAGAGTACAGAGTACTGAGTACAGAGCACAGAGTATAGAGTGAGAGTACAGAGCACAGAGTACAAAGTGCAGAGTACAGAGTGAGAGTACAGAGTTCAGAGTGAGAGTACAGAGCACAGAGCACAGAGTACAAAGTGAGAGTACAAAGAACAGAGTGAGAGCACAGAGAACAGAGTGAGAGTACAGAGCACAGAGTACAAAGTGAGAGTACAAAGTGAGAGTACAGAGTACAGAGTACAGAGCACAGAGCACAGAGTACAGAGTGAGAGTACAGAGTACAGAGTACAGAGTACAGATTACAGAGTGAGAGTGCAGAGTGAGAGCACAGAGTGCAGAGTACAGATTACAGAGTGAGAATACAGAGTGAGAGCACAGAGTACAGAGTGCAGAGTGAGAGCACAGAGTACAGAGTACAGAGTACAGAGTGAGAGTACAGAGTACAGAGTACAGAGTGCAGAGTACAGAGTGAGAGTACAGATTACAGATTACAGAGTGAGAGTACAGAGCACAGACCACAGAGTACAGAGTGCAGAGTGAGAGCACAGAGTACAGAGTGCAGAGTGAGAGCACAGAGTACAGAGTACAGAGTGAGAGTACAGAGTACAGAGTGAGAGTACAGAGTGCAGAGTGAGAGTACAAAGCACAGAGCACAGAGTGCAGAGTGAGAGTACAGAGCACAGAGTACAGAGTAGGGCTGCTGCTGTCATGCTCCCTGCTGGCTGTGTGGCTGGTTAGTTAAGGGGAGATTGCTGAAGTATGTCAATGTGGTGTAAATATTTACCTTTCCACTGACAGGCTGGACAAGTGTGTTTAACTGGGTCTGTGGTAGTGGAGTAGGGGCCACTGCTAGCCTGCTACATGACCTCACTCTGCTCAGTTCTGACCAACTCCTTTGGATTCAACCCGTCTGTACGAGCCTTAACAGAGTTTCACAGTCCACACATACCAGACAGACAGACAGACAGACAGACAGACAGGCAGGCAGGCAGTCAGGCAGGCAGGCAGGCAGGCAGGCAGGCAGGCAGGCAGGCAGGCAGGCAGGCAGAGATAGGCAGACAGACAGACAGACAGACAGACAGACAGACCTCTTTTGTGAGTCTGTCTGTCTGTCTGTCTGTCTGTCTGTCTGTCTGTCTGCCTGCCTGCCTATCTCTGTCTGCCTGCCTATCTCTGTCTGTCTGGGATGCAAAGATGTCACAGTGCTGGACTGTGTCTGGGAATGGAGGACAGGAGGACAGAGGGTTTGCTTAGGAGTGGGTAGCTAGTCTGTTAGGGGAGTGTCCTCCTCTGTGTCAGTTAGGGGAGTGACCTCCTCTGTGTCAGTTAGGGGAGTGACCGCCTCTGTGTTTGTTAGGGGAGTGACCTCCTCTGTGTCAGTTAGGGGATTGACCTCCTCTGTGTCAGTTAGGGGAGTGACCTCCTCTGTGTCAGTTAGGGGAGTGACCGCCTCTGTGTTTGTTAGGGGAGTGACCTCCTCTGCGTCTGTTAGGGGTGTGACCTCCTCTACTATGTTTCTGTTAGGGGAGTGACCTCCTCTGTGTCTGTTAGGGGAGTGACCTCCTCTGTGTCTGTTAGGGGAGTGACCTCATCTGTGTCTGTTAGGGGAGTGACCTCATCTGTGTCTGTTAGGGGTGTGACCTCCTCTGTGTCTGTTAGGGGAGTGACCTCCTCTGCGTCTGTTAGGGGTGTGACCTCCTCTACTATGTTTCTGTTAGGGGAGTGACCTCCTCTGCGTCTGTTAGGGGTGTGACCTCCTCTACTATGTTTATGTTAGGGGAGTGACCTCCCCTGTGTCTGTTAGGGGAGTGACCTCCTCTGTGTCTGTTAGGGGAGTGACCTCCTCTGTGTCTGTTAGGGGAGTGACCTCCTCTGTGTCTGTTAGGGGAGTGACCGCCTCTGTGTCTGTTAGGGGAGTGACCTCCCCTGTGTCTGTTAGGGGAGTGACCTCATCTGTGTCTGTTAGGGGTGTGACCTCCTCTGTGTCTGTTAGGGGAGTGACCTCCTCTGTGTCTGCTAGGGGAGTGACCGCCTCTGTGTCAGTTAGGGGAGTGACCGCCTCTGTGTTTGTTAGGGGAGTGACCTCCTCTGTGTCAGTTAGGGGATTGACCTCCTCTGTGTCAGTTAGGGGAGTGACCTCCTCTGTGTCAGTTAGGGGAGTGACCGCCTCTGTGTTTGTTAGGGGAGTGACCTCCTCTGCGTCTGTTAGGGGTGTGACCTCCTCTACTATGTTTCTGTTAGGGGAGTGACCTCCTCTGTGTCTGTTAGGGGAGTGACCTCCTCTGTGTCTGTTAGGGGAGTGACCTCATCTGTGTCTGTTAGGGGAGTGACCTCATCTGTGTCTGTTAGGGGTGTGACCTCCTCTGTGTCTGTTAGGGGAGTGACCTCCTCTGCGTCTGTTAGGGGTGTGACCTCCTCTACTATGTTTCTGTTAGGGGAGTGACCTCCTCTGCGTCTGTTAGGGGTGTGACCTCCTCTACTATGTTTATGTTAGGGGAGTGACCTCCCCTGTGTCTGTTAGGGGAGTGACCTCCTCTGTGTCTGTTAGGGGAGTGACCTCCTCTGTGTCTGTTAGGGGAGTGACCTCCTCTGTGTCTGTTAGGGGAGTGACCGCCTCTGTGTCTGTTAGGGGAGTGACCTCCCCTGTGTCTGTTAGGGGAGTGACCTCATCTGTGTCTGTTAGGGGTGTGACCTCCTCTGTGTCTGTTAGGGGAGTGACCTCCTCTGTGTCTGCTAGGGGAGTGACCGCCTCTGTGTCTGTTAGGGGATTGACCTCCCCTGTGTCTGTTAGGGGAGTGACCTCCTCTGTGTTTGTTAGGGGAGTGACCTCTGTTATGTGTCTGTTAGGGGATGACCTCTGTTATGTGTCTGTTAGGGGAGTGACCTCCTCTGTGTCTGTTAGGGGAGTGACCTCCTCTGTGTCTGTTAGGGGAGTGACCGCCTCTGTGTCTGTTAGGGGAGTGACCTCCGCTGTGTCTGTTAGGGGAGTGACCTCATCTGTGTCTGTTAGGGGTGTGACCTCCTCTGCATCTGTTAAGGGTGTGACCTCCTCTGTGTCTGTTAGGGGAGTGACCGCCTCTGTGTCTGTTAGGGGAGTGACCGCCTCTGTGTCTGTTAGTGCAGTGACCTCTTCTTTGTCTGTTAGTGGAGTGACCTCCTCTGTGTCTGTTAGGGGTGTGACCTCCTCTGTGTCTGTTAGGGGAGTGACCGCCTCTGTGTCTGTTAGGGGTGTGACCGCCTCTGTGTCTGTTAGGGGAGTGACCTCCTCTGTGTCTGTTAGGGGTGTGACCTCCTCTGTGTCTGTTAGGGGAGTGACCGCCTCTGTGTCTGTTAGGGGTGTGACCGCCTCTGTGTCTGTTAGGGGAGTGACTGCCTCTGTGTCTGTTAGGGCAGTGACCTCTTCTTTGTCTATTAGTGGAGTGAACTCCTCTGTGTCTGTTAGGGGTGTGACCTCCTCTGTGTCTGTTAGGGGTGTGACTACCTCTGTGTCTGTTAGGGGTGTGACCTCTTCTGCATCTGTTAAGGGTGTGACTACCTCTGTGTCTGTTAGGGGTGTGACCTGCTCTGTGTCTGTTAGGGGTGTGACCTGCTCTGTGTCTGTTAGGGGTGTGACCTGCTCTGCTGTGGTGATTATGTGAGGCTAATTATGCACCCTGGAAGAAGGTCAATTCTCTCTCACGAGGAGAAGAGTGTGTGTGTGTGTGTACAGTCAGCGGGTCCTCATCACCCATCACCACCTATTTCCCGCCTCTCTCTCTTTCTGCATTGTGGTTTTCCACAATGAGGTTTTTCTTTTCCTCTCTCTCTTCCTCTCCTTCTCTCATCCTCTCCTCTGTTCCTCTTTTCCTCTCTTCCTCTCCTTGTCTTTTCCTCTGTTGTTATGTTTTTCATTACCATGTGGAAACACTGGCCAAATGGTTAAAAGATCCCTGGCCTCTCATTCACACACCAGGCTGTAAGGAAGCCCAAGCTCCTAAAACAGCCCGCTCTCCTCACATTCACCCCAAAAAAACCTCTCTCTCTCTCTCTCTCTCTCTCTCTCTCTCTCTCTCCCTATGCCTGCCAGACACAATTTTCCAATTGCTGACCTTTCTCTGCTGTGAAATGGAGCACCTCTCCTCATTCTCTTGTCTGATGACATATCATATCCTATCCCCTTGCCACGTTCACATCTCTCCCCCTTCCCTGTGTTACTCATCCCCCCTCCCTCCACAGATAACAGCTCTATCATTCTATAGCTCTGTCTGGTCACTGAGGACAGAGTTGGATCAGTGAGCCAGTTCTATTGGGTCACTTGCTGGACCAGAGGCCTCTGGCAGCTCTGCTTGTCAAAGGGAAAGAACACTGTACCTTTAATCACTCTGGCCTGTGTGTGTGTGTGTCTATGTGTGTGTGTGTGTGTGTGTGTGTGTGTGTGTGTGTGTGTGCACAGTGTCGACAGGTTCAACACCGCCAGCCTCTGACCCAGTACTGGCTGGTGAAGAAGTACACTACTCAGCCTAGCTCAGAGCTGCAGTACCC
This sequence comes from Oncorhynchus mykiss, assembly GCF_013265735.2. Classification (NCBI taxonomy): domain Eukaryota; kingdom Metazoa; phylum Chordata; class Actinopteri; order Salmoniformes; family Salmonidae; genus Oncorhynchus; species Oncorhynchus mykiss. Next base: position 80,826,925 of record NC_048572.1, read on the forward strand.
AGACAATGTTTCTCTGTCCACATCTGGTAGTGAACAAGCCCTCAGAATCAGCTCACACAACCCTACTCTGCTCTTCTCTGCCCTGAGCTGCCCTGAGCTGCCCTGGCCAAGAACCAAGGGAAAACAATCACTGGGGACAGGAAAACAGGGTGTGTTTTTACACCCTAAGTTTTTAATGTTCCTGTAGAACATCTCTAATATTATTTATGATTCCAAGTCCCTCAGGGAAGGGAGGCATGGTGGAAGAGACTGTGTGTGTGTGTGTTTGTGTGTGTGTGATGTCTTGGACAGAAGCAAGAACCTTGAATCAGGCCCAAGAGGAGAGGTCGGTCCTCCCATCTCTACAGATCTTCAGAGATAGAGCGATAGAAAAATAGAGAGCGAGTGGAAGAGAGAGAAAGAGATGTGTTTGCCTTTCTGCTGGCGCTTAAAAATAGATGGAAAATTACAGAGTACCGTGCCCCCACTGCCCCCCCCCCCCCCCTCGCCGCCCCAAGGCTGAAGCACAGGAAGTGATGAGACGACTGACTGAAAGCTTCACCGTGACGCTATACCCTCCCTGCTACCCGCCCCTTTCCCCAGCTCCGTTTCAGCTCTGCACTAGAGAGAGAGGGATGGAGGTAGATAGATAGCACTTGCAACATGTAACAGCAATGATCACCTTATGTTAAATTCATATGCTGAAAACAGTAGTTTGTGGTTTCTGAGTGTTTTTAAGCTATACGTTGGATGTCAGTAGGTTTCCTAAACTGACTGGAACTGAGGTGCAATTGAACCCCTTTCCAAATCTGCTCCACTTCACCACTTCCTCGCACCCTAGGCAGAAAATATCAGCAAGTTACATCTGTAACTTTGCCCTTTCTGAATCTGGAGGGGTGTAAGCATGCCTCCCTCCTTCTCCCCTCTGCTTCCCACCCCGTCACATGTGCCAGTCACATGACCAGAAGTGGGTGAGGCTAGAGAGAGCACATGTCATGCAGGAGCCAGATGGGGTGTGTGTGTGTGTATGTGTGAAGTGGGTTGATCTCTTGACTTCTCCATGGAGCAGACCTTTTGCCACGCCTGAACACTCTTATAAGTGCAAACTTGTAGTGCTGATATTTGGTAGTCGGGGTCATGTACATTGGCTGACAGTACGTAGTCTTCAGATCACATGTTGTGCCTGTTTGCATTTGGACCCCAGGACGACATTCGTTTCTAACGCCTGACAAACAATTAATGAGAGAATAAAACAATTAACTTCTCCTTTCTGTACGCCAGCCAATCAAATCACACCACCATGTATGGTCATACCCCATAGCTTCACCCTGTGTCGTATCGCCTTCCTTCTTACCTTAACAACCCCCCCCCCCCACCTGATCTTCTTGTATGCCAACCAATCAAAGCACAGCACCATGTATGGTTGTAGCCTATAGCTTCATTCCGGATGCAAATGGAACGAAATGGGGAGGACTGTTTACAACTGTTTAGACTAATGATTACATCCCCCACTGTAACGTAACTCCTTCCTTCTTACCTTGAGCGAGTCGAAGCAGGCGATGACTCGGCCGTTCTCCACCTGGCAGCTCTTGGCCGGGTGGGCGAACTTACACTCCTGGTCGGAGCGCGAGCACGTGTCTCTCTGGAACTCACGACACACCTCCAGCGTCAGCCACTTAGTGTCGCGCATGTGTGCCATGCTCATGTGTGCCATGGTGACCGAGACAGTCCAGGAAAATACAAGTAATCTGTCCGAATCGGGGCTAAAGCGTGACGTGTGTGTTGCTGTGTGTTCTTTGGTTGGACACAGGTAAATCTCCTCTTCCTTATTCTCCGAAAGATTCCAACAAACGTGTCGAGGCGATAGGTGAAATGTATTGTAACAATGTTTATTGGGACATTCCCTTTCCTTAGAGCATCGAGAACACACTCAACAGCCAATAATCCCGACGGAGAATTTCTCTACCCCTCTCTGTCTGTCTCAACTTGTCTCTCACCAACAATCCAGCTGCCAGGCTTCAGATCCTGCTGTTCTGGATACAGTAGTGCTGCAGGCTGTGACTGAATGTAAATCTATGGAGATCAGAGAAACGGAGGAGACTCTGATTGAGAGTCTCGCCCCAAAAGGAGAGAGGCTTTGTGGGGTAGCGTGGTATGGGAGGGCTGGTGGAGGCTTGGGGCTGGAGGCCTGGTGATGATAGGGCTGGAGGCCTGGTGATGATAGGGCTGGAGGCCTGGTGATGATAGGGCTGGAGGAGGCTTGGGGCTGGAGGCTGGAGCTGAAGGAGGGTGCAGGTCTGGGCGTGAGTTCTAGGCGTGGGCCGGGATGACGTGTGTGGTTGGTGTCCTTGTGCTCGCGTTACCGTGGCAGCAAGCGAGGCAAAGTGGGGTGGGGTGGGGGGGGGCGGAGCTTTGGCTTTAGAAGCGGATGGAAGCTGCAGTAGACGTCAGGGAAGGCACTTCCTCTGTCGAGAGAGAAAGACAGGAAGAGAGAGAGAGAGGTTAGCTTGGTGTTCTATCCTTGCACAGAATCGATTTAGAGTTGATTTCTGCCTTCATTCATTCCTCAGTGAAAACCTCTAGAACATGGTATGATGTTTCCCAAGAGCATGCTGCTTTCCCTTAGTCATTCTCTTCAATCTATAGAGCTCATCTATGCAGCTGTGGGAACGGATCATGTGTAATAATGTCAGCCATGCAAGGGTGTCTGCTAAAACAAACAAAACGTTCACTCTCCAGCACTCCCCAAACACACACACACACACCACGCCATTCCAAACACACACACACAAGCACACACACACACACACACACCATTCCAAACACAGCCTGTACAAAGCACCCTTTCACAACTACCAGCGTTTCTGGTCCGAGTCGGAAAATCAAATCAAACCCCATATGACTTACAGTTGAGCACTGCACAACCAGCTGTGTTAAATCTATTTAGAAAGAGAAAGAAAACGAGAGAGAGAGAGACAGAGCAAGAAGGTGACGAAGAGAGGGTGAGTGGCAGAGAGAGAGAGAGAGAGAGCAGAGGGAAGTGGAGGGGAGGGCGGTCATTTCCCTTTCTCACAAGCAGGGTGTGAGGGGGGACCAATGAGAACGGGCGGAATAGCAGCAACATTCTGGGCCGAGCGCCAGGTGAACAGGAGGGGTGGAGCTAAGACGAGGTCAACCTGCCTGAATGACTGTCACCAGAGGGGGGGGGGCTGAGGGAGGGACAGAAAAGGTGGAGTTAAACAGAAAGCCGGAACGATTTGGGAGAAGAGAGAGAGAGAGAGAGAGAGAGAGAGAGAGAGAGAGAGAGAGAGAGAGAGAGAGAGAGAGAGAACATGAGAGGGAGAGAGAGAGAGAGAGAGAGAGAGAGGCTAACCTAATCACTCTCCCTGCCATGACAACCTTCTTCCTGGAACAGACTACGATGAGTTTATTTCCCCTTGCACAATTTACCAAATTTCACAACCAATCAAGTAGAATCTCGCTTCCTGAGAAAGAAACATACCCAAGCAGGTACAGAAAAAGTATAACATTGATCCTGTTATGAACAATTATGACATAACTTGAATGAAACTAGCATAACCATAACAACTGTGTGAAATCATTAACATTACTGATCCCTAACCAAACAGTAACTACGGTTACCTAACCAAACAGTAACTACGGTTACTTATCAATTCCCTTTCCACTGCTTGCAGGTGTGACCACCGGTGAATAGGGTTGATAATGTAACCATGTTGTTCGCCAGGGGAATTTGATTAATCTGAATCCCACAAGGTCAGTTTCCACGCCACCTCAGGAGAACACCATTTCCTAGAAGACAATGTGCACGTTCAGCAACGCTACAAAACCACTTTGCAACGTGTGTGTGTATGTTTGCCTGTATCATCTCTCTGCAGTAGGAGGATACCATAGGTCACCGTGACCCAGCAACATGGATGTACTTTTACAGTGAGCTGAGAATCATAGAGAGAGAGGTGGGAGGAGAGAGAGGAGGAGGAGAGAGAGGATGAGGAGAGAGAGGGGTGGAGAGAGAGGGGAGGAGAGAGGGGGAGGAGAGGGGGGGAGAGAGAGTGAGGAGGAGAGAGATGGGGAGGAGAGAGTGAGGAGGAGAGAGAGGGGGTAAGACAGAGGGGGGAGAAGAGAGAGGAGAGGAGAGAGAGGGAAGGAGAGAGAAGGGAGGAGAGAGAGGAGAGGAGAGAAAGGGGAGAGAAGAGAGAGGAGGAGAGGTGAGAGAGAGCGAAGGAGAGAGAGGGGAGGAGAGAGAGGAGAGAAAAGAGAGGGGAGAGGAGAGAGAGGAGGAGAGGAGAGAGAGAAGGGAGGAGAGAGAGGGGAGGAGAGCGAGAAGGGAGGAGAGCGAGGGAAGGAGCGAGAGGGGAGGAGAGAGGAGAGGAGAGAGAGGGGAGGAGATAGAGGGGAGGAGATAGAGGGGAGGAGAGAGGAGAGAGGGGAGGAGAGGAGGGAGAGGAGAGGAGAGAGGGGAACGAGAGGAGAGAGAGAGGGGGAGGAGAGAGAGAGGGGGGAGGAGAGAGAGGGGGAGGAGAGAGGGGGGAGGAGAGAGGGGGGAGAGAGTAGGGGGAAAGAGGGGGAGGAGAGAGAACGAGAGTGGAGGGAAAGGGGAGGAGAGAGAACGAGAGTGGAGGGAAAGGGGAGGAGAGAGAAATGGGAGGAGAGAGAAGGGGGAGGAGAGAGAGAGGGGGGAGGAGAGAGGAGAGGGGGAGGAGAGAGAAAGGGGAGGAGAGAGATGCGGGAGGAGAGAGAAAGGGGAGGAGAGAGAGAGAGGGGGAGGAGAGAGAAAGGGGAGGAGAGAGAGGGGGGAGGAGAGAGAAAGGGGAGGAGAGAGAGGGGGGAGGAGAGAGAGGGGGAGGAGATAGAGGGAGAGGAGAGAGAAAGTGGAGGAGAGAGAGGAGAGAGAGGGGGAGGAGAGGGGAGGAGAGATGGGAGAGGAGAGAGAGGGGGAGGAGATAGAGGACAGGAGAGAGAGGGGGAGGAGAGACAGGAGTGGAGAGAGAGAAGGGGGAGGAGAGAGAGGGGAGGAGAGAGAGGGGGAGAGAAAAGACTGTCCCCAACCAAGGAGGGCGTACAGCAGCACCTAGATCTTCTGCACAGATTCTGTCAGACCTGGGCCCTGAGGAATAAATCTCAGTAAGACCAAAATAATGGTGTTCCAAAAAAGGTCCAGTCGCCAAGGACCACAACTACAAATTCCATCAAGACACCGTTGCCCTAGAGCACACAAAAAAACGATACATACCTCGGCTTAAACATCAGTGCCACAGGTAACTTCCACAAAGCTGTGAACAATCTGAGAGACAAGGCAACATTCGACATACCAATTGGGATCTGGCTAAAAATACTTAAATCAGTTATAGAGCCCATTGCCCTTTATGGTTGTGAGGTCTGGGGTCTGCTCACCAACCAAGAAATCACAAAATGGGACACACAGCAAATTGAGACTGCATGCAGAATTCTGCAAAAATATCCTATGTGTACAACGTAAAACACCAAATAATGCATGCAGAGCAGAATTAGGCCGATACCCGCTAATTATCAAAATCCAGAAAAGAGCCGTTAAATTCTACAACCACCTAAAAGGAAGCGATTCCCAAACAAAGCCATCGCCTCCAGAGAGATGAACCTGGAGAAGAGTCCCCTAAGCAAGCTGTTCCTGGGGCTCTGTTCACAAACACAAGCAGACCCCACAGAGCCCCAGGACAGCAACACAATTAGACCCAACCAAATCATGAGAAAACAAAAATATAATTCATTGACTGATTGGAAAGAATCAACAAAAAAACAGAGCAAACTAGAATGCTATTTGGCCCTAAACAGAGAGTATACATTGGCAGAATACCTGACCACTGTGACTGACCCAAACTTAAGGAAAGCTTTGACTATGTACAGACTCTGTGAGCATAGCCTTGCTATTGAGAAAGGCTGCCATAGACAGACCTGGCTCTCAAGAGAAGACAGGCTATATGCACACTGCCCAGCAAATGAGGTGGAAACGGAGCTCCACTTCCTGACCTCCTGCCAAATGTATGACCATATTAGAGACACATATTTCCCTCAGATTACACAGATCCACAAAGAATTTGAAAACAAAATCCAATTTTGAAACACTCCCATATCTACTGGGTGAAATTCCACAGTGTGCCATCACAGCAGCAAGATTTGTGACCTGTTATCACAAGAAAAGGTCAACCGGTGAAGAACAAACAACATTGTAAATACAACCCATATTTATGTTAATTTATTTCCCCTTTTGTACTTTAACTATTTGCACATCGTTACAACACTGTATATATATGTACAGTTGGGAGAACCAGTATTTGATAACCTGCAACATCGGCAGTGTTTCCTACTTACAAAGCATGTAGAGGTCTGTCATTTTAATCATAGGTACACTTCAACTGTGGAGAGACACAACAAAAACCAAAATCCAGAAAATCACATTGTATGATTTTTAAGTAATTCATTTGCATTTTATTGCATGACATAAGTATTTGACACATCAGAAAAGCAGAACTTAATATTTGGTACAGAAACCTTTGTTTGCAATTACAGAGATCATACGTTTCCTGTAGTTCTTGACAAGGATTGCACACACTGCAGCAGGGATTTTGGCCCACTAATCCAAACAGACCTTCTCCAGATCCTTCAGGTTTCGGGGCTGTCACTGGGCAATACGTTCTTTCAGCTCCCTCCAAAGATGTTCTATTGGGTTTAGGTCTGGAGACTGGCTAGGCCACTCCAGGACCTTGAGATGCTTCTTACGGAGCCACTCCTTAGTTGCCCTGGCTGTGTGTTTCGGGTTGTTGTCATGCTGGAAGACCCAGCCACGACCCATCTTCAATGCTCTTACTGAGGGAAGGAGGTTGTTGTCCAAGATCTCGCGATACATGGCCCCATCCATCCTCCCCTCAATACGGTGCAGTCGTCCTGTCCCCTTTGCAGAAAAGCATCCCCAAAGAATGATGTTTCCAACTTGTTTCCAAACAAGGCGATTGGAGATTAGACCAAAAAGCTCTATTTTTGTCTCATCAGACCACATGACCTTCTCCCATTCCTCCTCTGGATCATCCAGATGGTCATTGGCAAACTTCAGACGGGCCTGGACATGCACTGGCTTGAGCAGGGGGACCTTGCGTGCGCTGCAGGATTTTAATCCATGACGGCGTAGTGTGTTACTAATGGTTTTCTTTGAGACTGTGGTCCAAGCTCTCTTCAGGTCATTGACCAGGTCCTGCCTTGTAGTTCTGGGCTGATCCCTCACCTTCCTCATGATCATTGATGCCCCACGAGATGAGATCTTGCATGGAGCCCCAGACCGAGGGTGATTGACCGTCATCTTGAACTTCTTCCATTTTCTAATAATTGCGCCAACAGTTGTTGCCTTCTCACCAAGCTGCTTGCCTATTGTCCTGTAGCCCATCCCAGCCTTGTGCAGGTCTACAATTTTATCCCTGATGTCCTTACACAGCTCCCTGGTCTTGGCCATTGTGGAGAGGTTGGAGTCTGTTTGATTGACTGTGTGGACAGGTGTATTTTATACAGGTAACGAGTTCAAACAGGTGCGGTTAACACAGGTAATGAGTGGAGAACAGGAGGGCTTCTTAAAGAAAAACTAACAGGTCTGTGAGAGACGGAATTCTTAATGGTTGGTAGGTGATCAAATACTTATGTCATGCAATAAAATGCAAATTAATTACTTAAAAATCATACAATGTGATTTTCTGGATTTTTGTTTTAGATTCCGTCTCTCACAGTTGAAGTGTAACTATGATTAAAAAAAATTACAGACCTCTACATGCTTTGTATGTAGGAAAACCTGCAAAATTGGCAGTGTATAAAATAATTGTTCTCCCCACTGTATATAATATGACATTTGTAATGTCTTTATTCTTTTGGAACTTCTGTGAGTGTAATGTTGACTGTTAATTTTGTTGTTTATTTCACTTTTGTTTATTATCTACTTCACTTGCTTTGGAAATGTTAACATATGTTTCTCATGCCAATAAAGCCCCTTGAATTGAATTGAATTCAAGAGAGAGAGAGATCCACCTCAAAATCGATCCCCTCAAAATGGGTAAATATCACATTTGGCTAAAACAGGGAAAGAAAATTGTGCTGACTGATATCCCCCCCCCTCAGAATCCCCATATCACTCAGAGGAGATCTCCCCCCCCCCCCCCTCAGAATCCCCATATTACTCAGAGGAGTTCTCCCCCCCTCAGAATCTCCATATTACTCAGAGGAGTTCTCCCCCCCCCCCCCCTCAGAATCTCCATATTACTCAGAGGAGATCTCCCCCCCCCCTCAGAATCTCCATATTACTCAGAGGAGATCTCCCCCCCCCCCCCCCCCCCCCCCCTCAGAATCTCCATATTACTCAGAGGAGATCCCCCCCTCAGAATCTCCATATTACTCAGAGGAGATCTCCCCCCCCCCCCTCAGAATCTCCATATTACTCAGAGGAGATCTCCCCCCCCCTCAGAATCTCCATATTACTCAGAGGAGATCTCTCCCCCCCCCCCCCCTCAGAATCTCCATATTACTCAGAGGAGATCCCCCCCCCCCACACAGAATCTCCATATTACTCAGAGGAGATCTCCCCCCCCCCCCCCCCCCCCCCAGAATCCCCATATTACTCAGAGGAGATCGTCCCCCCCTCAGAATCTCCATATTACTCAGAGGAGATCTCCCCCCCCCCCCCCTCAGAATCCCCATATTACTCAGAGGAGATCGTCCCCCCCTCAGAATCCCCATATTACTCAGAGGAGATCGTCCCCCCCTCAGAATCTCCATATTACTCAGAGGAGATCTTCCCCACCCTTGAGGAAGAGACGTGCCATTTCCAGGCCCAGGGAAATGTGCTCATGTGTGGGGACACAAATGCGCGCACAGGAACACTACCTGATCTAACGAGCACACGAGGGGACAGCTTTATTACAGGCCATAGTGTCTCTAACTGTCTTCATCTCCCCCATAGAAACAACAGTGACAGCTTTATTACAGGCCATAGTGTCTCTAACTGTCTTCATCTCCCCCATAGAAACAACAGTGACAGACCACACGAGGGGACAGCTTTATTACAGGCCATAGTGTTTCTAACTGTCTTCATCTCCCCATAGAAACAACAGTGACAGCACCGTCAACAAAAACGGAAGGGATCTGTTGCAGCTCTGTAGAAGCCCTGGTCTGTACTTGTCAATGGTAGGTTACAGGGGGGACTCTTTGGGGAGATTCACCTACTGCTCACCTCTTGGCCACAGTACAGTAGACTATATGATTACAGACATTGACCCTTTCTCTCCCAGCTCATTCCCTGTCAAGCCACTAACACCTCTGTATGATCACAGCCGAATTACCTTGTTCCTCAAAAGAACAGACATGGAAACCACCACACATTCACAGCCCAGTAAGCTGTACAATATCAGAAATTCACACAGATGGGCCCAAAATAGCAACAATTAACCCCAAAATCCAAACCCTCTTAGATAACTTTCTGGACACCACATCCACTCACAGCAAAGAAGCACAACTAAAATTGATTAAAACCACTTATTTTTAAGACCACACCAAAGCGGTCTTTTCACTGCATCTCAGTGCAAAAGAGTTTGTGTCACTGCAGTCCCTGGTTTGAATCCAGGCTGCATCACATTCGGCTGTGATTGGGAGTCCCATAGGGCAGCGCACAATTGGCCCAGCGTCGTCCAGGTTTGGCCGGGGTAGGCCGTCATTGTAAATAATATTTTTTTCTTAACTGACTTGCCTAGTTAAATAAAGGTTAAATAAAAATTAAATAAACATGACAACTGGTTTGATACAGATTTAAAAATGATAAGAAATAAACAAAGTTACTGAAAGTGGTGTAGGGTGTAAAACATTAGATAATAAAAAGCATGAGCTGGTGCCCAGAGAAATGAATTTAGTGTAGAGGTGCTGACTAACGGCGAATAAACTGTAAACTATTAAAACAAATAAAGAGAGTCGTAAACTCTATATATAAACTACCAGTAATTTATTGGGTAAAAAAAACGGTTTCGGCATCACCCTGAAGAAGGCACCCCGAAGAAGGCACCCCGAAGAAGGCACCCCGAAGGAGTTACCCCGAAGAAGGCACCCCGAAGCCGAAATGTTGGTCTTTTACCCAATAAATTACTGGGAGTTCATATATAGAGTTTGTGAATCTCTTTATTTATTTTTATAGCTTAGGGGGTAAAACATATTACATAATTAAATTAATGTATACCGGCAATATGTGCAGCATCAAAATTAGCAAGAAAATACCAGTATTCTTTACCCAGGGGCGGGGCCTTCGCCAGGGTTGCAATCTGAGCCCTGCACTCTTCAATATTTACATAAATTAATTGGCCACTATTCTAGAAAAATCCTCAACCCCTGGTGTTAGTCTCCACAATTCAGAGTTTAAATGCCTGCTCTTCGCAGACGACCTGTGCCTGCGGTCACACACAGCACATGGCCTACAGCAGAGCATGGACCTGCTAGAGCAGTACTGCCAGACCTGAGCCCTGGAAGTAAACCCCAGAAAGACAACATTTATGATTTTCCAGAGAACATCCAGACCTCAGGAAATTAGACCAAAGTTCTCAAGTCGTACCAATTATATAAAGTATTGCACACACTACAATTACTTAGGTTTCAAATAAGCTCAACTGGACACCTAAATGAGGCAGTGAATGAACTGATCAAGAAAGAACCCAGGGCATTCTACGCCATTAAAAAACAAATTCAAATTGAAATACCTATTCAAATTTGGCTAAAACGAATTGAATTTGTCATTGAACCAATTGCACTTTATGGCAGCGAGGTGTGGGGTCCACTTGCAAACAAGATTTCACCCAATGGGACAAACACCCCATTGAAACCCTGCATGCAGAGTTCTGTAAGATTCTCCTACATGTCCAGAGGAAAACTACAAACAATGCATGCAGGGCAGAATTAGGCCAATATCCACTAATAATAAAAACTCAAGAAAGAGCAATTCAGTTTTGGAAACATCTCAAATACAGAGACCCCCTCTGATATCATTACCAAGCCCTGCAATGCCAAGAGCTGAGCAAAGAAAAGAGTCCCCTCATCCAGCTGGTCCTGGGGCTGAGTTCACAAACCTGTTCTACTAACATACTGAAGCCTCAGGACCAGAACATCCAATCAATCAGAATAAATCAAATTACAACACAGTCAAAACAAAACTACATTACCTACTGGGAATCACAAAGCAAAATGCAGTACTATCTGGCCCTAAATCGACAGTTCACCATTGCAAACGTTAGGAAAACCTTGACAAAGTCCAGGCTTAGTGGGCACAGCCTTGCCATTGAGAAGAGTAGAGCCAGGAAAACCTAGCTCCCAGTAGATGAAAGGCAGCAGCAGAACAGCAGAACCCAAGACAGAGCTGCATTTCCTGACAAAATTTATTTTACTAGGCAAGTCAGTTAAGAACAAATTCTTATTTTCAATGACAGCCTAGGAACAAAAACTGCCTGTTCAGGGGCAGAACGACAGATGTCAGCTCAGGGGTTTGAACTTGCTAGGCTACCCTGCCGCCCCAATGTGAGAGAGGGAGAGGGAGAGACAGGTATATGTTTTAATATTGTCACATCTACTCCCACTCCTCACCTCCGGCGTTCGACTTACTAACCACCGGTCCTGGCATTCATCATTACGCGCACCTGGTCCCCATCATTACGTGCACCCGCGCTTCATCAACAGACACACCTGGACTCCATTACTTCACCCATTACCTCCCCTTTATCTGGCATCCCTTAGGTTCCTTCCCCAGGCAGTATTGACTATGTCTTTCATGTCTGTATTCTACTCGTGTTTCTTGTATTGTGCCGATTATTATTAAACTCACCACCTACACTTGCTTCCCAAATCCCAGCGTCCACGTTACAAATATGGAGGTGGTTGTTGTTTTAATGTGGAGGTGGATGTTGTTTTAATATGGAGGTAGATGTTGTTTTAATATGGAGGTGGATGTTGTTTTAATGTGGAGGTGGCTGTTGTTTTAATGTGGAGGTGGCTGTTGTTTAATATGGAGGTGGCTGTTGTTTTAATATGGAGGTGGATGTTGTTTTAATATGGAGGTGGATGTTGTTTTAATGTGGAGGTGGCTGTTGTTTTAATATGGAGGTGGATGTTGTTTTAATATGGAGGTGGATGTTGTTTTAATATGGAGGTGGATGTTGTTTTAATATGGAGGTGGCTGTTGTTTTAATATGGAGGTAGATGTTGTTTTAATATGGAGGTGGATGTTGTTTTAATATGGAGGTGGATGTTGTTTTAATATGGAGGTGGCTGTTGTTTTAATATGGAGGTGGATGTTGTTTTAATATGGAGGTGGATGTTGTTTTAATATGGAGGTGGATGTTGTTTTAATATGGAGGTAGATGTTGTTTTAATATGGAGGTAGATGTTGTTTTAATATGGAGGTGGCTGTTGTTTTAATATGGAGGTGAATGTTGCTTTAATATGGCGGTAGATGTTGTTTTAATATGGATTTAGATGTTGTTTTAACATGGAGCTAAATGTCGTTTGAGCTTCAGAGTGTGTTGATGTTAATAAGTGTTTATTTATAGCTGATATCAACACTTTCTTACTGCACACAAACCTTTTTTGTGAGATGGATACATTTTCAAATAGGCAATTAACACAAAGTAGCTCAACCAAGCTACTGTGTGTTCCACAGTCACTGGCACACAAACCTGAACAAAAAAAATGTATATCCTAGGAAATTAAACTTCAACGACAAATGCTATTTGCAATTGAACACTTTTCAATTTGATTACTAATCCAAGTCAATAAGTTACTGTCATAAAGTGTGTTTCAGATTCTCTGGTGGTTGCCATGGTTTCCGTGAGCTGAGGTAGTCAGCCTGTTCCCATATAGAACGTTAGTGAGAGCCAATGAGATATTAACCCTTATTAAGACACTATCGTGCCTAGACACAGATCTCCTTCAGAGCTATTGATTTCTTCATCTCAAAAACCACTCGTTTCACTAGTTCACCACTCCCTGCATTTCATTCTATTACTGTATGTTTCATTTGACAGTATCCCTTCACCACATACATAGACATGACAACACACACAGCACATACGTTGCCTGTTTGCACCTCCCTTCTTTCTCCAGTCTTCCCCCAAACCTCTATCTCTCCATCTCTGTGCCCTCAATATGACTGTCTGGTTTGCTATGTCCCAGAATGCGTAACGGTACTACGGTCGCTCGCTCTCCAAGGTCACAGAGACTGGTGCAAGGTCACACAGACTGGGCTGAGGATGGAGATGGGGGGGGGGGGGGGGGGGGGGGGGAGCAAAAGACATGCCCTGTTTTTCTTTCTTTCACCACGTTGCAGGAACAGGAAGAGGACTTCACTGACAGCAGGAAGAGGACCTCACTGACAGCAGGAAGAGGACCTCACTGACAGCAGGAAGAGGACCTCACTGACAGCAGGAAGAGGACCTCACTGACAACAGGAAGAGGACCTCACTGACAGCAGGAAGAGGACCTCACTGACAGCAGGAAGAGGACCTCACTGACAACAGGAAGAGGACCTCACTGACAGCAGGAAGAGGACCTCACTGACAGCAGGAAGAGGACCTCACTGACAACAGGAAGAGGACCTCACTGACAGCAGGAAGAGGACCTCACTGACAGCAGGAAGAGGACCTCACTGACAGCAGGAAGAGGACCTCACTGACAGCAGGAAGAGGACCTCGCTGACAGCAGGAAGAGGACCTCGCTGACAGCAGGAAGAGGACCTCACTGACAGCAGGAAGAGGACCTCACTGACAGCAGGAAGAGGACCTCACTGACAACAGGAAGAGGACCTCACTGACAGCAGGAAGAGGACCTCACTGACAGCAGGAAGAGGACCTCACTGACAGCAGGAAGAGGACCTCGCTGACAGCAGGAAGAGGACCTCGCTGACAGCAGGAAGAGGACCTCGCTGACAGCAGGAAGAGGACCTCACTGACAGCAGGAAGAGGACCTCACTGACAGCAGGAAGAGGACCTCACTGACAGCAGGAAGAGGACCTCACTGACAGCAGGAAGAGGACCTCACTGACAGCAGGAAGAGGACCTCACTGACAGCAGGAAGAGGACCTCACTGACAGCAGGAAGAGGACCTCACTGACAGCAGGAAGAGGACCTCACTGACAGCAGGAAGAGGACCTCGCTGATAGCAGGAAGTGGACCTCGCTGACAGCAGGAAGAGGACCTCGCTGACAGCAGGAAGAGGACCTCGCTGACAGCAGGAAGAGGACCTCGCTGACAGCAGGAAGAGGACCTCGCTGACAGCAGGAAGAGGACCTCGCTGACAGCAGGAAGAGGACCTCGCTGACAGCAGGAAGAGGACCTCACTGACAGCAGGAAGAGGACCTCGCTGACAGCAGGAAGAGGACCTCACTGACAACAGGAAGAGGACCTCGCTGACAGCAGGAAGAGGAAGTGTCTACAGAGCATCACCTCATGGTCACCGGACACCCCACGCCACTTTGTGCCCGATCATCAACTCAAAGCATGAGCACATTAAACAAACACATGAATGAACCATGAGTTACACTTACAGACAGACTGCTGCCTGTGGTGGGAGTCAGAGTCACATTAAATGACATCATCATAATGACTCTGTTTTCTTCTCCCATTGAGTTAAAAAAAAGCAGTGGAAAGAAGAGATGATTCATCTCAAAGGGTTTTATGTGTCCAACTAAACCACAACAAGGTTCAAAAACATCTACCTACATGGACATATTACCTCAATTACCTCAACTAACCTGTCCCCCCCGCACATTAACTCTGTACCCCTTGTATATAGCCTCCACATTAACTCTGTACCAGTACCACATTAACTCTGTACCCCCTGTATATAGCCTCCACATTAACTCTGTACCCCCTGTATATAGCCTCCACATTCACTCTGTACCCCCTGTATATAGCCTCCACATTCACTCTGTACCCCCTGTATATAGCCTCCACATTAACTCTGTACCCCCTGTATTTAACCTCCACATTAACTCTGTACCCCCTGTATATAGCCTCCACATTGACTCTGTACCCCCTGTATATAACCTCCACATTAACTCTGTACCCCCTGTATATAGCCTCCACATTAACTCTGTACCCCCTGTATATAGCCTCCACATTCACTCTGTACCCCCTGTATATAGCCTCCACATTAACTCTGTACCCCCTGTATATAGCCTCCACATTAACTCTGTACCCCCTGTATATAGCCTCCACATTAACTCTGTACCCCCTGTATATAGCCTCCACATTCACTCTGTACCCCCTGTATATAGCCTCCACATTAACTCTGTACCCCCTGTATATAGCCTCCACATTGACTCTGTACCCCCTGTATATAGCCTCCACATTAACTCTGTACCCCCTGTATATAGCCTCCACATTAACTCTGTACCCCCTGTATATAGCCTCCACATTCACTCTGTACCCCCTGTATATAGCCTCCACATTCACTCTGTACCCCCTGTATATAGCCTCCACATTCACTCTGTACCCCCTGTATATAACCTCCACATTAACTCTGTACCCCCTGTATATAGCCTCCACATTAACTCTGTACCCCCTGTATATAGCCTCCACATTAACTCTGTACCCCCTGTATATAACCTCCACATTAACTCTGTACCCCCTGTATATAGCCTCCACATTGACTCTGTACCCCCTGTATATAGCCTCCACATTAACTCTGTACCCCCTGTATATAACCTCCACATTAACTCTGTACCCCCTGTATATAGCCTCCACATTAACTCTGTACCCCCTGTATATAGCCTCCACATTGACTCTGTACCCCCTGTATATAGCCTCCACATTAACTCTGTACCCCCTGTATATAACCTCCACATTAACTCTGTACCCCCTGTATATAGCCTCCACATTAACTCTGTACCCCCTGTATATAGCCTCCACATTAACTCTGTACCCCCTGTATATAGCCTCCACATTGACTCTGTACCCCCTGTATATAGCCTCCACATTAACTCTGTACCCCCTGTATATAACCTCCACATTAACTCTGTACCCCCTGTATATAGCCTCCACATTAACTCTGTACCCCCTGTATATAGCCTCCACATTAACTCTGTACCCCCTGTATATAGCCTCCACATTGACTCTGTACCCCCTGTATATAGCCTCCACATTAACTCTGTACCCCCTGTATATAACCTCCACATTAACTCTGTACCCCCTGTATATAGCCTCCACATTAACTCTGTACCCCCTGTATATAGCCTCCACATTAACTCTGTACCCCCTGTATATAGCCTCCACATTCACTCTGTACCCCCTGTATATAGCCTCCACATTCACTCTGTACCCCCTGTATATAGCCTCCACATTCACTCTGTACCCCCTGTATATAGCCTCCACATTCACTCTGTACCCCCTGTATATAGCCTCCACATTCACTCTGTACCCCCTGTATATAGCCTCCACATTGACTCTGTACCCCCTGTATATAGCCTCCACATTGACTCTGTACCCCCTGTATATAGCCTCCACATTGACTCTGTACCCCCTGTATATAACCTCCACATTGACTCTGTACCCCCTGTATATAACCTCCACATTGACTCTGTACCCCCTGTATATAACCTCCACATTGACTCTGTACCCCCTGTATATAACCTCCACATTGACTCTGTACCCCCTGTATATAGACTCGCTACTGTTACTTTACTGATGCACTTTAATTATTTGTTATTTAATATATTTTACTTATCTATTTTTTACTTAACACATGTTTTTCTTAAAACTGCAATGTTGGTTAAGGGCTTGTAAGTAAGCATTTCACTGTAAGGTCTACTACACCTGTTGTATTCAACGCATGTAACATATATTGATTTGATTTGATTTGTGGTGTGTACGTGATGTTAGAGACAGGTTCACTCCTCTGTGTGTAGGACTATGGTGGGGAGGTGGCACCAGTTGTGTAGCCTAGCCTGCTATTTTGGACAGCCTGACAATATGGAACACAGCCTGACAACATGGAAAGTTACAACAGTCGAGGCTATGTGTTAATTGTGCAGGCTGGCATAGGAGTTACCATTGTGACTAAACCGCTAGCAATGCCTCGCAGTCCACAAAAACGTAGGGTGTGGTTCACAGTTATGATACAGCTTCCTGAGGAATGACTCTGACGCTGGCTAGATTATTAGCCTAGCGCTGCTAATGCTTCCTGAGGAATGACTGGGTGCTGGATATATTATTAGCCTAGCGCTGCTAAGGTTTCCTGAGGAATGACTGGGCGCTGGATAGATTATTAGCCTAGCGCTGCTAAGGCTTCCTGAGGAATGACTGGACGCTGGATAGATTATTAGCCTAGCGCTGCTAAGGTTTCCTGAGGAATGACTGGGCGCTGGATAGATTATTAGCCTAGCGCTGCTAAGGTTTTCTAAGGAATGACTGGGCGCTGGATAGATTATTAGCCTAGCGCTGCTAAGGTTTCCTGAGGAATGACTGGGTGCTGGATATATTATTAGCCTAGCGCTGCTAAGGCTTCCTGAGGAATGAGTGGGCGCTGGATAGATTATTAGCCTAGCGCTACTAAGGCTTCCTGAGGAATGACTGGGCGCTGGATAGATTATTAGCCTAGCGCTGCTAAGGCTTCCTGAGGAATGACTGGACGCTGGATAGATTATTAGCCTAGCGCTGCTAAGGTTTCCTGAGGAATGACTGGGCGCTGGATAGATTATTAGCCTAGCGCTGCTAAGGTTTTCTAAGGAATGACTGGGCGCTGGATAGATTATTAGCCTAGCGCTGCTAAGGCTTCCTGAGGAATGACTGGGCGCTGGATATATTATTAGCTAGGTGCTGCTTGAGCTCGCACAGAGGCTATATTCAAAGTTTGTTGCAGCTGACAGCGTCTTCAGAAAGCACTCACACCCCTTGGATTTTTCAACATGTTGTGTTACAGCCTGAATTTAAAATGGATTAAACTGAGATTTTGTGCCACTGTCCTACACACATTACCCCATAATGTCAAAGCAGAATTATGTTTTAGGAGTGCCAAATTTTAAACACAGATTCAACAACAAAGACAGGGGAGGTTTTCCAATTCCTGGCAAAAAGAAGAGCACCATTTGGTGGATGGGTAAAAAAAAAACAATTTTAAAAAGCTGACATTTTGAATATCCCTTTGAGCATGGTGAAGTTATTAATTACACTTTGTATGGTGTATCAATATACTCAGTCACTACAAAGATACGGGTCTCCTAGGAAGGAGGCACGAGAGGAAGGACACTGCTCAGGGATTTCACCATGACACCAAAACAGTAACAGAGTTTAATGGCTGAGAGTTTAAAACTGAGGATGGATCAACAACATTGTAGTTACTTACCAAGACAACATTGAATGTTCCCAAGTGGCCTAGTTACAGTTTTGACTTAAATCGGTTTGAAAATCTATGGCAAGATTTGAAAATGGCTGTCTAGCAATGATCAACAACCAACGTGATAGAGCTTGAAGAATTAAAAAACATATCATTTGCAAATATTGTACAATCCAGAAGTGCAAAGCTCTTAGAGACGCTGAGGCAATCGCTGAGATTCTAACAGGCATTGACTCAGGGGTGTGAATACCTATGTAAATGATATATTTCTGTATTTCATATTCAATAAATTAGCAAAAATGTCTTCTCAAATCCCAGCGTCCACACTAATTTTCACTTTTTCATTTTGTGTGCAGATGGGTGAGAAAAAAAAAATATTGAATCCATTTTAAATTCAGGCTGTAACACAACAGTAAGAATTCTTTCTGAAGGGAATGTACTTGCACTCTCCAAAGCACGTAAATGAAGCATACAAATGATGAATGTGCAAGTCTGAAGAGTAGTATGCATAATGGGAGCAAAGAACTGAAATATTCTGAGCTGTTAGCCAAACTATTTGCATGTGCTAACAAAATTAACCTAGCATGGAATGAGGACCCTAATTGAACTGTCCTGAGAGCTGCCTGTACGTGCCACTCACAGAAAGAAAACGCCACAGCAGTTTATTTCCCTGTTCTTTAGTAAAGGAGAGGAGCATCCAGTTTCAGCATAATGACAGATTCAAAGTCGGTGTGCCAAAATAGGCCTTCGAAGTGGAGGGTGCCGGAGGAAGCACAATACCACGGCCATGGCTGTTTGGTTTAAATATCAGAGGAAGAGGAACAGGTTATGTTTAGAAATACGCATTGCACAACAAACAACGGCTTTTCATTCCAATAAGAGCAAATAAGAGCAAAAAGGAATGACGGTGTGTTTGTACACAGGGACGTGTTAAACTCATGACCAGACACATGGAGGATAATGGCTCCCCTGGTGGTCTAACGAGGAAGCCATCGGCTCACATTTACATTTGTGTCTCATTGACTGTCAACAGGTGAAACTACACACGCTAGAACAGACCTATTGCTCTGCTTGTGGCATTTGAATGATACTGTATGGTGCACATAAGAAACTCTTTGCTCAGTACTAGGGCCAGGAGTTTTTCTGGCCTATGTCTCCTGATCAGGAAACTCTCCTGACCCTAGTTAGGTGACCTAGACCCAGGGGAGAATGGGCCCTCTCTCATTGAAGCCACAGAAGTTCAAGACCGACCGCGGTGTTGCAGGCATTGTTAGCAGAAAACAGGATCCCCTATTATAGTGAATGGAAAAATTGTCATCTTCACGGTCAATCTTTGAGTAAATAAAATGCACAAGATGTATTTTACACTGAACAAAAACATAAACACAACATGCAACAATTTCAAAGATTTTACTGAGTTACAGTTCATATAAGGAAATCAGTCAATTGAAATAAATTAATTTGCACCTGTTGGTCACAGATACTTTTTTTTTTTAAAGGTAGTGACCACCATTTGCCTCTTGCAGCACAACACATCTCCTTCGCATAGAGTTGATCAGGCTGTTGATTGTGGTCTGTGAAAATGTTGTCCGACTCCTCTTCAATGGCTGTGCAAAGTTGTTAGATATTGGCGGGAACTGGGACACGCTGTCGTACATGTTGATCCAGAGCATCCCAAACATGCTCAATGGGTGGTGAGTATGCAGGCCATAGAAGAACTGTGACATTTTCAGTTCCAGGAATTGTGTACAGATCCTTGCGACATGGGGCCGTGCATTATCATGCTGAAACATGAGGTGATGGCGGCGGATGAATGGCACATCAATGGGCCTCAGGATTTCACCATGATATCTCTGTGTATTCAAAATGCCATTGATAAAATGCAATTGTGTTCGTTGTCCATAGCTTATGCCTGCCCACACCATAACCCCACCGCCACCATGGGGCACTCTGTTTACAATGTTGACATCAGCAAACCGCTCGCCCACAAGACGCCATACACGCTGTCTGCCATCTGCCCAGTACAGTTGAAACCGGTTTTTAATCCATGAAGAGCGCACCTCTCCAGTGTGCCAGTGGCCACTGAAGTCGGTTACAACGCAGAACTGCAGTCAGGTCAAGACCCTGTGAGTACAACGAGCATGCAGATGAGCTTCCCTGAGACCGTGTCTGACAGTTTGTGCAAAAATTCTGGTGTCTGGTGTCAGATCATACCACAGGTGTAGAAGCTGGATGTGGAGGTCCTGGGTTAGCGTGGTTGCATGTGGTCTGCAGTTGTGAGACCGGTTGGACGAACTGCCAAATTCTCCAAAACCACATTGGAGGCGGCTTATGGTAGAGAAATTAATATTAAATTATCTGTCAACAGCTCTGGTGGACATTCCTGCAGTCAGCATACCAATTACACTCTACCTCAAAACGAAAACAAAAATCTATGCCATTGTGTTGTGTGACAAAACTGCACATTTTAGAGTGGCCCTTTATTGTCCCCAGCACAAAGTGCACCTGTGTACTGATCATGCTGTTTAATCAGCTTCTTGATATGCCACACATGTCAGGTGGATGGATTATCTTGGCAAAGGAGAAATGCTCACTAACATGGAGGTAAACAAATTGGTGCACAAAAGTTGTGAGAAATAAGCTTTTTGTGTGCTTGAAAAATGTCTGGGATATTTTATTTCAGCTCATGAAACATGGGACCAACACTTTAAATATTTACATATTGCATTTATATTATTGTTTGGTGTAAAAATTGCACACATAAGGATACATGAGTTGCTTATGGCAGCCTCCGGTACCCTGGTCGGCCTTCAACTTGAGTTACTCAATGAGAGGGGACAGCACTGAGCTAGCCTGCAATGTCACTTCCTGGAGTAGTTTACTATATTCAGTATATACAGTCATTGTCTAGACCCGGTGACCTGGAAAACATTCCAGTCGGGGCATACTGTCAGGAAAAACTCCTGGCCCTAATAACTATATACACCCATGCCAACTTCTGTCTTAGTGTCTGTATTTCTGTCGACAGTAAGTATGTCTGCCACTGAACGCTAACCTCATTTCCTTACCTAACCTCATTTCCTTACCTAACATAATTTCCTTACCTAACCTCATTTCCTTACCTAACATCATTTCCTTACCTAACCTAATTTCCTTACCTAACATAATTTCCTTACCTAACATAATTTCCTTACCTAACATCATTTCCTTACCTAACCTAATTTCCTTACCTAACCTAATTTCCTTACCTAACCTAATTTCCTTACCTAACATCATTTCCTTACCTAACATCATTTCCTTACCTAACCTAATTTCCTTACCTAACCTAATTTCCTTACCTAACATAATTTCCTTACCTAACATAATTTCCTTACCTAACATCATTTCCTTACCTAACCTAATTTCCTTACCTAACCTAATTTCCTTACCTAACCTAATTTCCTTACCTAACATCATTTCCTTACCTAACATCATTTCCTTACCTAACCTAATTTCCTTACCTAACATAATTTCCTTACCTAACATAATTTCCTTACCTAACCTAATTTACTTACCTAGCATCATTTCCTTACCTAACATCCTTCCCTTACCTAACCTAATTTCCTTACCTAACATAATTTCCTTACCTAACATCATTTCCTTACCTAACATAATTTCCTTACCTAACATAATTTCCTTACCTAACATAATTTCCTTACCTAACATAATTTCCTTACCTAACATCATTTCCTTACCTAACCTAATTTCCTTACCTAACATAATTTCCTTACCTAACCTAATTTCCTTACCTAACATAATTTCCTTACCTAACATAATTTCCTTACCTAACATCATTTCCTTACCTAACATAATTTTCAATTTGCGGATCAATAAATTAGATCCATATATGAATTATCCCTTGGTAGGTCATGTTAGCACTGGTAACCAAGCTTATATAGAACCTGTAGTATAAATGTAAGTTTATGATGAGTTGCATCACCAGAAAGATTGTTGTAAGTTTTAAATAGCAATGAATCATATGATAAGTTATGATGTTTTAAAACTAACAATCAATCCTTAGTTACTACACAAGCCAGAGTGAGAGAGTGAGAATGAGAGAGAGAGAGAGAGAGGGAAAGAGGAAGAGAGAGAAAGAGCATTGAGAGAGGTAGAGAGAGAGAGCGAGAGAGAGCGAGCGAGAGGGAGAGAGAGAGAAAGTGAGGGGTATCATTAAAAGTTATAGCCTGCTGTCTCTCTCTGTCTCTGAAGTGGATGTCTGGGGTTTCCCACAGGGGCTTGCAGGGCTGATGTAACATCATGGGTCCAGAACAACAACAACAACAGGACTGTGTTGACACATCTACCCTTTACCACACACACACACATCTGTTAGCACACACACATCTACCCTTTACCACACACACACATCTACCTCATTCTGAAACACACACACACACACACACACACACACACACACACACACACACACATACACACAGAGGCTTGGAGTGGACAACTAACCCCTAAGGGCCTAGCTCTATGACATACACCTAAAATAATCAAATGTATTCAGTGGGGTCCAAAATTATTGACACCCTTGAAAATAGAGCTCTTTGGCCACGCACACCAATGTATTCAGTGGGTCCTGAAATTATTGACACCCTTGAAAATAGAGGTCTTTTGTCATACACAGCAATGGTGGGTTTGGCGATATGAGAATGAATGAGCAGAAAATAAGCTACTGTAAAACATGGTGCTGGATCGTTGATGTTATGGGGCTATTTTGCTTCCACTGGTCCCGGGGCCTTGTTAAGGTCAACAGCATCATGAATTTTACCCAGTACCACAAAATTTTAGCCAAAAACCTGGTTGTCTCTGCCAGGAGACTGACACTTGGCCGCAAATGGATTTTCCAACAAGACAATAACCCCAAACAAATATCAAAATCCACAAAGAAATGGTTTATTGGCCACAAAATCAACATGTTGAAATGGCATTCTCAGACTCTGGACTTGAACTCCATTGAAAACCTGTTGTTTTAACTGAAGAGGGCAGTACATCAGAGCAGATGAAGGATATCAAAGATCTGGAAAGAATCTGTATGGGGGAATGGTCTAACATCCCTCCCAATGTGTTCTCCCATCTCAGAAAACATTTTAGAAAAAGTCTGCCATCCAGGAGCTCTATACCAGGCAGTGTCAGAGGAAGCCCCGTTCCAGATGAACGTGTGGATACCATTTGTATGTCACTTTGTCCAGTATGAAGTCCCCCCCCCCCCCCCCCCCCCCCACACACACTCTTTTACACCACTGCTACTCTCTATTGTTGTCATCTATGCATAGTCATAGTGCCCCCGCACATTGCCTCTGTACTGGTACCTACTGTATATATTGTTATTTTACTGCTGCTCTTTAATTACTTGCTACTTTTATCTCTTATTCTTATCTGTATTTTTTTTTTTGAACTGCATTGTTGGTTAGGAGCTTGTAAGTAAGAATTTCACTGTAAGGTTTACACCTGTTGTATTCGGCGCGTGTGACTAATAAAGTTGGATTTGATTTGAAGGTGAGGTATAGAAAGGTATTGAAAACAGGGGTGTCAATCATTTTGACCTCAAAAATGTTTTGCATACAATATAGCTCAGAATGTGTAATATGTATTTTATACAGTCATCTTTGCTCATCTTTCTCAAGGGTGTCAATCATTTCAGGCTCCACTGTACATTGTCAGTGTAGGAATGTGTCTCTTCCAGAGATTTTAACCGATATACAAGGATGATATACAAGGATGATATACAAGGATGATTCTTACATTCATGATTCTATTAGTAGCTTTGCATTAAGGCCTTGCAGTAACAAAGTAGCACGGTTGTCTTTAGGTCACAGCTGAACCCTGTCTGGTATTTCTTTGAGAAACTCAGTGGAGTTCAAGCCCTGTCTGCTGTGAGATTGGAAAAGTTGGGAGTTCAATCTCCATCCTAGTCATACCAAAAACTGTAAAAAAAATGGGACCCAGTGAATCTTTAATTTTACCTTTATTTAACTAGGCAAGTCAAATTCTTATTTTCAATGACAGCCTAGGAACAGTGGGGGCAGTTCCTGTTCGGGGCAGAATGACAGACCTTGTCAGCTCGGGGATTCGAACTTGCAACCTTTCGCTTAGTCCAACGCTCTAACCACTCGGCTACCCTGCCGCCCCAGGGTAGCCAAGTGTTTGGCACGATCCTTTAGTGGTTGGCACTAAAGGATTACTTCTGGATTTTGGCAGTGAGGCCCTTTATCGACTTCACCAGTCAGATGAACGTGTGGATACCA
Source organism: Oncorhynchus mykiss (assembly GCF_013265735.2). Lineage (NCBI taxonomy): Eukaryota > Metazoa > Chordata > Actinopteri > Salmoniformes > Salmonidae > Oncorhynchus > Oncorhynchus mykiss. Next base: position 80,851,581 of record NC_048572.1, read on the forward strand.
TTTGTATGTCACTTTGTCCAGTATGAAGGAAGTTAGAGGTTGTTTTGTGAGCCAATGCTAACTAGCATTAGCGCAATGACTGGAAGTCTGTGATATACCCTTAGACTTCCAGTCATTGCGCTAACGCTAGTTAGCAATTGCGCTAGCGCTAGTTAGCAGCTTCCTTCAAACCGCACGCAGAGACATAACAATGGTATCCATGTGTTCATCTAACTCTGGGGAAGTAGATAAAAGCCCACATTACCAAAATCCCAAAGTATCCCTTTAAGAAAAAAGATTGGGGGTAAGGCCCTGCGATAGACTGGCGTCCTGTCCATGGGGTGTACTTGTACATCAAGCTGCCTCATGCTACATAAACAGGATATAGACTGCTGCTCCTATTTCAGCTTGCACAAGCCAAGGCTACTTACTTACAGAACTTACTTACAATTGTCTATAGGTCAGGTCACAGTTCAAACCTTCACTATTATTTATTTTTCGGTATGTTTTTAATTCATTCCAGGCATAATACTTCAAATCTACCGAGACAATGAAATCAGATAACCAGGTAAGCTGCCAGTAGTCTGGTTCAGTTACGGTCAACCTACCAAGCATTCACGGTTGGACCGTGTAGCAGTGGTGGAATTGCCGGCTACCTCAGTGCCATGACAGCATGGTATGGAGTGTGATATGGGTGTAATATGAGGTGTCACACGGTTCAAACACAGTGGAAAACACGGTAATAACATGCCTGTAAACACAAAACCGCCACTATACTGAAGGCTTAACCTGTCAGTGGGAACCTCTCAGGCACTTAATCCTGTCCTCAGGGCAGAGCAGAGATCATAGAGAGATGCTGGGAAACATCCACATCCCCACATCCACACACACACACACACACACATCCACACACACACACACACACACACACACACACACACACACACACACACACACACACACACAACGTATGTCAGCAATTTATTCCACGAGGGATTGAAGAACACAGTACAGTTAAAAAAGAAATATGTGTTTGCAATTTATTTTGCTGCTGTATTGGGAGGAGTCTCCCTTGTCAAAGAGATGTTTAATATCAGCAAAAATCAAGTCATTCCACAGAGGAAAGCTCCCTTCTACAGAGGAAAGCTCCCTTCTACAGAGGAAAGCTCCATTCTACAGAGGAAACCTCCCTTCTACAGAGGAAAGCTCCCTTCTACAAGGCAAAGATACATTCTACAAGGCAAAGCTCCATTCCACAGAGGAAAGCTCCATTCTACAGAGGAAAGCTCCCTTCTACAGAGGAAAGCTCCCTTCTACAAGGCAAAGATCCATTCTACAAGGCAAAGATCCATTCAACAGAGGAAAGCTCCATTCTACAGGGGAAAGCTCCATTCTACAGGGGAAAGCTCCATTCTACAGGGGAAAGCTACATTCCACAGAGGAAAGCAACATTCCACAGAGGAAAGCTCCATTCTACAGGGGAAAGCTCCATTCTACAAGGAAAAGATCCATTCTACAAGGCAAAGCTCCATTCTACAGAGGAAAGCTCCATTCTACAGGGGAAAGCTCCATTCTACAGGGGAAAGCTCCATTCTACAGGGGAAAGCTCCATTCTACAGGGGAAAGCTACATTCCACAGAGGAAAGCAACATTCCACAGAGGAAAGCTCCATTCTACAGGGGAAAGCTCCATTCTACAAGGCAAAGATCCATTCTACAAGGCAAAGCTCCATTCTACAGAGGAAAGCTCCATTCTACAGGGGAAAGCTCCCTTCTACAAGGCAAAGATCCATTCTACAAGGCAAAGCTCCATTCTACAGAGGAAAGCTCCATTCTACAGGGGAAAGCTCCATTCTACAGAGGAAAGCTGCATTCGACAGGGGAAAGCTCCATTCTACAGGGGAAAGCTCCATTCTACAAGGCAAAGCTCCATTCTACAAGGCAAAGCTCCATTCTATAGAGGAAATATACATTCTACAGAGGAAAGCTCCATTCTACAGAGGAAAGCTCCATTCTACAGGGGAAAGCGGGGAAAGCTCCATTCTACAGGGGAAAGCTACATTCTACAGGGGGAAGCTACATTCTACAGGGGAAAGCTACATTCTACAGGGGAAAGCTCCATTCTACAGGGGAAAGCTCCATTCTACAGAGGAAAGCTACATTCTACAGGGGAAAGCTACATTCTACAGGGGAAGGCTCCATTCCACAGGGGAAAGCTACATTCTACAGGGGAAAGCTACATTCTACAGGGGAAAGCTACATTCTACTGGGGGAAGCTACATTCTACAAGGCAAAGCTCCATTCTACAAGGCAAAGCTCCATTCTACCAGGCAAAGCTCCATTCTACAGAGGAAAGTTACATTCTACAGGGGAAAGCTCCATTCTACAGAGGAAAGCTCCATTCTACAGAGGAAAGCTCCATTCTACAGGGGAAAGCTACATTCTACAGGGGAAAGCTCCATTCTAGAGGAGAAAGCTACATTCTACAGGAGAAAGCTACATTCTACAGGGGAAAGCTACATTCTACAGGGGAAAGCTCCATTCCACAGGGGAAAGCTACATTCTACAGGGGAAAGCTACATTCTACAGGGGAAAGCTACATTCTACTGGGGGAAGCTACATTCTACAAGGCAAAGCTCCATTCTACAAGGCAAAGCTCCATTCTACAGAGGAAAGTTACATTCTACAGAGGAAAGTTACATTCTACAGGGGAAAGCTCCATTCTACAGAGGAAAGCTCCATTCTACAGAGGAAAGCTCCATTCTACAGGGGAAAGCTACATTCTACAGGGGAAAGCTCCATTCTAGAGGAGAAAGCTACATTATACAGGAGAAAGCTACATTCTACAGGGGAAAGCTACATTCCACAGAGGAAAGCTCCATTCTTCAGGGGAAGCTACGTTCTACAGGGGGAAGCTACATTCTACTGGGGGAAGCTACATTCTACAAGGCAAAGCTCCATTCTACAAGGCAAAGCTCCATTCTACCAGGCAAAGCTCCATTCTACAGAGGAAAGTTACATTCTACAGGGGAAAGCTCCATTCTACAGAGGAAAGCTCCATTCTACAGAGGAAAGCTCCATTCTACAGGGGAAAGCTACATTCTACAGGGGAAAGCTCTATTCTAGAGGAGAAAGCTACATTCTACAGGAGAAAGCTACATTCTACAGGGGAAAGCTACATTCCACAGAGGAAAGCTCCATTCTTCAGGGGAAGCTACATTCTACAGGGGGAAGCTACATTCTACAGGGGGAAGCTACATTCTACAGAGGAAAGCTACATTCTACAGGGGAAAGCTACATTCTACAGGGGAAAGCTACATTCCACAGAGGAAAGCTCCATTCCACAGAGGAAAGCTCCATTCTACAGGGGGAAGCTACATTCTACAGGGGAAAGCTACATTCTACAGGGGAAAGCTCCATTCTACAGGGGAAAGCTCCATTCTACAGAGGAAAGCTACATTCTACAGGGGAAAGCTACATTCTACAGGGGAAAGCTCCATTCCACAGGGGAAAGCTACATTCTACAGGGGAAAGCTACATTCTACAGGGGAAAGCTACATTCTACAGGGGAAAGCTACATTCTACAGGGGAAAGCTACATTCTACAGGGGAAAGCTACATTCTACAGGGGAAAGCTACATTCTACAGGGGAAAGCTACATTCTACAGAGGAAGTTACATTCTACAGAGGAAAGCTACATTCTACAGAGGAAAGATACATTCTACAGAGGAAAGCTCCATTCTACAGGGGAAAGCTCCATTCTACAGGGGAAAGCTCCATTCTACAGGGGAAAGCTCCATTCTACAGAGGAAAGCTACATTCTACAGGGGAAAGCTACATTCTACAGGGGAAAGCTCCATTCTACAGAGGAAAGCTACATTCTACAGGGGAAAGCTACATTCTACAGGGGAAGCTACATTCCACAGAGGAAAGCTCCATTCTACAGAGGAAAGGCAAAACCCACTATGCTAGTGTTTCCCAAACTCGTTTTGTTTTTTGCCCTAGCGCTACACAGCTGATTCATGAAGCTTTGTTTATTTGAATCAGCTGTGTAGTGCTAGGGCAAAAACTAAAATGTACACCCAGTGGGCCCAGGATCTAGTTTGGGAAACACTGCAATCAGCAGTGTATCTCTATCTGCCTGCCTCTGCCTGGACCAATGAAAACAATGTAACTCACAACAACTACATTCCTCATCAGTGCTTCAACCACAGACACCAGGAAACAATGGGGAAACCGACAGGGGAGGAGGAGAGGAGAAGGCAGGAGTGGTGGAAAGGAGAAGGGAGGAGAGGGGGAGAGGAGAAGGGAGGAGAGGAGAAGGGAGGAGAGGTGGAAAGGAGAAGGGAGGAGAGGGGGAGAGGAGAAGAGAGGAGAGGAGGAGAAGGGGGTACAGGAAGAGAGGAGGAGAGGAGAGGTGGAAAGGAGAAGGGGGGAGAGGGGGAGAGGAGAAGGGAGGATAGGGTGAGAGGAGAAGAGAGGAGAGGAGGAGAGGAGGAGAGGAGAAGAGAGGAGAGGGGGAGGGAGGAGGAGAGGAGGAGGAGGAGGGAGGAGGAGAGGAGAAGAGAGGAGATGAGAAGGGAGGAGAGGGGGAGAGGAGAATGGAGGAGAGGAGGAGAGGAGACGGGAGGAGAGGAGGAGAGGAGAAGAGAGGAGAGGAGGAGAGGAGAAGGGAGGAGAGGAGGAGAGGAGAAGGGAGGAGAGGGGGAGAGGAGAAGCGAGGAGATGGGGAGAGGAGAAGAGAGGAGAGGAGGAGAAGGGAGTACAGGAAGAGAGGAGGAGAGGAGAAGAGAGGAGAAGGGAGGAGAGGTGGAAAGGAGAAGGGGGAGAGGGGGAGAGGAGAATGGAGGAGAGGAGGAGGGAGGAGAGGTGGAAAGGAGAAGGGAGGAGAGGGGGAGAGGAGAAGAGAGGAGAGGAGGAGAAGGGAGTACAGGAAGAGAGGAGGAGAGGAGAAGAGAGGAGAGGAGAAGGGAGGAGAGGTGGAAAGGAGAAGGGGGAGAGGGGGAGAGGAGAAGGGAGGATAGGGTGAGAGGAGAAGAGAGGAAAAGAGAGGAGAGGGGGAGGGAGGGAGGAGGAGAGGAGGATGGAGGAGGAGAGGAGAAGAGAGGAGATGAGAAGAGAGGACAGGAGAAGAGAGGAGAGGGGGAGGGAGGAGGAGAGAAGAGAGGAGAAGAGAAGAGAGGAGAGGAGAAGAGAGGAGAGGGGGAGGGAGGAGGAGAGGAGAAGAGAAGAGAGGGGGAGGGAGGGAGGAGGAGAGGAGAAGGGAGGAGGAGGAGAGGAGGAGAGAGGAATAGAGGAGATGGGGAAGGAGGAGGAGAGGAGAAGAGGGGAGAGGAGAGGAGAGGGGGAGGGAGGAGGAGAGGAGGAGAGAGGAGGAGAGGAGAAGAGAAGAGAGGGAGGGAGGGAGGAGGAGAGGAGGTGGGAGGAGGAGAGGAGAGGAGAAGAGAGGAGATGAGGAGAGGAGAAGGCAATAGACAGCAGTATTCATAAAGTATCTCAGAGGAAATCAAGAGGAAACTTAGAGAAGAAAAGAACAGAAGGGAGGAGAAAGGAGAAGAAGAGAGGAGAAGAAGAGAGGAGAAGAGAGAGGAGAGGCCAGGAAAAAAAAGTCTAAAGCCAGAGAAGGAGGGTTCAATGAAGATGGCTAGTAGCTACTGTTTCCCTTCAGCCCACAACCAGGCATAACGCTCCCTCTGTACGTCTTCTCATCATGACACACAGACAACAGGACAAACTTTACTCTTGAACACACATGTTAAAACATTATAACTGAATCTCTCTCAGCCGCTCAAAGTATGTTCTCACTTACTTAGCTACGGTTCAACAGCGTCGCGCCGCTACCTAGTAAAGACCATCCATTCTCTTGGGTCTCTCTCTCTACTCCATTCCTCCCTCTGTTTCTCACTTGTTCTCTCTTTCTCACACTTTCCCAGTTACTCCTTCTCTGTGAGACACACGCAGGCAGTCACACACACTCCCACAAACACCCTCTCACACTCCCACAGACGCCCTCTCACACACTCCCACAGACGCCCTCTCACACACTCCCACAGACGCCCTCTCACACACTCCCACAGACACCCTCTCACACACTCCCACAGACACCCTCCAACACACTCCCACAGACACCCTATCACACACTCCCACAGACACCCTCTCACACACTCCCACAGACACCCTCCCACACACTCCCACAGACACCCTCTCACACACTCCCACAGACACCCTCCAACACACTCCCACAGACACCCTATCACACACTCCCACAGACACCCTCTCACACACTCCCACAGACACCCTCCCACACACTCCCACAGATGCCCTCTCACACACTCGCTCCTCTCCTTCCGTGACCCGGAATGTTTGGCAGGGTTCTACTGTACTGAAATACAGCGCTCGCCATATAAGGTAGCAGCAGCTCCACATGTCACACATCATTTACATGTGGCAGGCGGGGAGTTCACCTTACACACACACACACAGCACACACACGAGCGCGCGCTGCACGCTAAAAACCACGCCACCCCCTTACGCTGGCGTTCAGAGCAGGGAGGAGAAAGAAACAGAACGAAAAGAAGGAAAGTAGAAAATAGGTCTTAAGTTTAGTCGTTAACCAAGCCTCTCTCTGGTTGGCTGGTTGGTTCCCAACATGTTGAGTTGTTGAGTCAGACAGAAGGAATGGATCTATTGATCTACTTCCCTGCTTCCCGGAGCAACCACGACCCACTAGACACACACACACACACACACACACACACACACACACACACACACACACACACACACACACACACACACACACACACACACACACACACACAAGCGTTCCCCACAGGAAGAAGCTATTGAAGCTATTGTGTGACCTTCTATTTTTGGTCTGGTATGCGTTTTCTGTGTGTGTGTGTGTGTGTGTGTGTGTGTGTGTGTGTGTGTGTGTGTGTGTGTGTGTGTGTGTGTGTGTGTGTGTGTGTGTGTGTGTGTGTAAGGCATAACAAACAGATGTTACACACAGACGCAGGCAGAGCCTAAAGCTAACAAACCCCAGCATATCTTTTCTTTACAACAGGCTGGTCCCTTACTGCAGTCAAAAAGACAGTCCATCGCCTCGTCACAGAGAGCGAGAAGGAGAAAGAGAAATGAAGACGGAAACCCTTACCTCTCACATCGCTGTTGGGTTTGTGCGCGTGCATCCGTGTGTCTGTTGAGTGTGTATGTCTGTGTGTGTTCAGACAGGCCGTGACAGCAGAGCCCCAGGCACCGGCTGGACCATTCTCAGGCAGAGCAGAGAGGAGCGAGGGAGAGGAGCGAGGGAGAAGACCGGAGCGAGCGAGAGAGCGAGTGAACAAGCAAATGAGTGAAGGCGCCACGCGGAATAGTGTGGTGGGAGAGGAGGAGTGTGTGTGTGTGTGTGTGTGTGTGTGTGTGTGTGTGTGTGTGTGTGTGTGTGTGTGGGGTGTGTGTGTGTGTGTGTCTGTGTGTTGCTGGCTGGGCTCCGTGCGCTAGTGTCTCCCCTTCCCTACTGCTGTTGGTGGCTGTGATCTGTGATGTGTCTCTGGACGACCGACTGCTGCAGCTTGTGGAGAGCTGCACTCGCTGGACGGCTGGCTGCACTGTAGCAGCAGCTGGAGAGGAGGAGTGGAGAGGAAGAACAGGGGGAGGCACCACTGACTGCGCTGCTGCAGCTTCCTGGCTGCTTCTCTCTCTCTCTCTCTCTCTCTCTCTCTCTCGGTCTGCTCGCTCCGCCCACTAGACCAACATCAGGAAGTGCTCTGTTACAGCAACACTGTTATTTTCAAGGAAGAGAGAGACAGAGAGAGGAGGGAAGAGAGAGAGAGAGAGAGGAGGGAAGAGAGAGAGAGAGAGAGTGAGAGAGAGAGAGAGAGAGAGAGAGAGAGAGAGGAGGGAAGAGACAGATTGTGGAATAGATCAAGAGGAAAGAGTGAAAGAAAAGTGGGAGATAGAAGAGAGTGAGACATAGAAGAGGAGGAAAGATAGAAGAGGGGGAGAGATAGAAGAGGGGGAGAGATAGAAGAGGGGGAGAGGTAGAAGAGGGGGTGAGATAGTAGAGGGGGAGAGATAGTAGAGGGGGAAGACAGAAGAGGGGGAGATAGAAGGGAGCGAGAGATAGAAGAGATAGATAGAAGAGAGGGAGAGATAGAAGAGGGAGAGACATAGAAGAGGAGGAGACATAGAAGAGGGGGAGACATAGAAGAGGGGGGAGACATAGAAGCGGGGGGAGACATAGAGGGGGGGACATGGAGGGGGAGACATGGAGGGGGAGACAGAGGGGGAGAACGAGGGGGAGACACAGAGGGGGAGAGATAGTAGAGGGGGAAGATAGAAGAAGGGGGAGACAGAGGGGGAGACACAGAGGGGGAGAGATAGTAGAGGGGGAAGATAGAAGAAGGGGGAGATAGAAGAGGGAGAGAGATAGAAGAGATAGATAGAAGAGAGGGAGAGATAGAAGAGATAGATAGAAGAGAGGGAGAGATAGAAGAGGAGGAGAGATAGAAGAGGGGGAGAGATAGTAGAGGGGGAAGACAGAAGAGGGGGAGATAGAAGGGAGGGAGAGATAGAAGAGATAGATAGAAGAGGGAGAGACATAGAAGAGGGGGAGACATAGAAGAGGGGGAGACATAGAAGAGGGGGGAGACATAGAAGCGGGGGGAGACATAGAGGGGGGGACATGGAGGGGGAGACATGGAGGGGGAGACATGGAGGGGGAGAACGAGGGGGAGACACAGAGGCGGAAGATAGAAGAGGGGGAGATAGAAGAGGGGGGAGACAGAGGGGGAGACACAGAGGGGGAGAGATAGTAGAGGGGGAAGATAGAAGAAGGGGGAGATAGAAGAGGGAGAGAGATAGAATAGGAGAGACAGAAGGGGAGAGATTTAAAAAAGATAGGAGGAAGAGCAAGAGGGGAAAGAAGAGGGGGTGAAACAGTGGAAAGAAGTTGGAAATAATCAAAAGATTAAGGGAGCGAAGGGAAGGAATTCAGGAGAAAATTCTGGAGGGCTTCTGACAGATTACACCGGGCTTCTTTCCTGAGCCTTGCTCCTTCAGTGCCTCAATAATATGGCACGCAATGAACACACACCTTCGCCAGTCAGTCTACCTCCAAACCCAGCTATACCCCCAGCCCCAGCCTCAGCCCCAACCTCAGCCCCAACCTCAGCCCCAGCCTCAGCCACCCGGCCTTGGAGTCAGCCCCATACCCCACCTACCACCCCAGCCCAGCATAGCCCCAGCACCCCAGCCCACTGGCCCAGAACTGCATAGAATTGCAGGAACTTTGCAGGAATTTTTTTAAACATTTCTCTCTCATGTCCATGGAGAAATCTGTAAAGAAATCTGTAAAGAAATCTGTAAAGATATTACAAGATGGGGGCCTCAAATGTTATTTTCATGGGCCTTGACCGTATTCAACCGCACCGTGGGCTGACCTCGCCCATTAACACGCCCCCTGCCACGCCCCCTGCCACGCACCCCCCCCCCCCCCCCTCATAAGCTCCTTTTTTGATCCAGAAAAAAGCCTGGTTCTGGAAATGCATTGGGAAGCAGATATTCCTTACTGAGCCAGACGAGGCCCAGCAGCCCCTCATAAAGACTGCCTTCACTGGGCCAGACAAAGGCATCACCTGGCCTGTCTGGTCTGCACAGCTGTGCCAGTGTTGACTTAGGCAACTCCATCCCTACTTATCCTCCTCCCGGGGAAAGCAGGAGCCTCTCGGAGCAGAATTTGGACCCAATACTGCAATACCCTGGAGCTACGGGAAGATAGTTATCCTGATATCATGAGCCATCCCACAGGATTACAAGCACAGCGCTCACGCCAAAAAAGTACTTATTTATTGATTGACTTGTGCGTATTTGGAGAGGGGTTGCGTAAAGATGTGTAGTTATTCATTTGCGTGTGTTTGTCTATCTAGTACTTATTTGTGTATTGACATGTTTGTGTCTATTTTCATTGGACAAATGTGTCTATTTAGTGACTATTTCCATTCTTGTGACAGTTCTATCTTTCTATGATTTGCAGAGAGCATTATTATTTATTATTTATTATTATCTTGTTATTTCTTGTTGATTTACCACCGGCAGATTCTGAGGTCCCCCCCCCCCCCCCCCCCCATCACCACGAAAACATAGAATGCCAGGGTACGGGTCTCCAGAACCACGGGTCTCCAGAACCACGGGTCTCCAGAACCTATCACAGCTCACAGACACATATAAAATATTTTACCAACACGTCATAGTAGACAGATACAGTATACCGACTAGAAGGCCACAACACAATGAGAGAGAGAGAGAGAGAGAGAGAGAGAGAGAGAGAGAGAGAGAGAGAAGAAAACTAGAATGCTATTTGGCCCTAAACAGAGAGTACACCGTGGCAGAATACCTGACCACTGTGACTGACCCAAACTTAAGGAAAGCTTTGACTATGTACAGACTCTGTGAGCATAGCCTTGCTATTGAGAAAGGCCGCCAAAGGCAGACTTGGCTCTCAAGAGAAGACAGGCTATGTGCTCACTGCCCACAAAATGAGGTGGAAACTGAGCTGCACTTCCTAACCTCCTGCCCAATGTATGACCATATTAGAGACACATACTTCCCTGAGATTACATAGATCTACAAAGAATTCAAAAACAAATCCAATTTTGATAAACTCCCATATCTACTGGGTGAAATTCCACAGTGTGCCATCACAGCAGCAAGATTTGTGACCTGTTGCCACAAGAAAAGGGCAAGCAGTGAAGAACAAACACCATTGTAAATACAACCCATATTTATGCTTATTTATTTTAGTTTGTGCCCATAGGCAAAGTTGTTGCCGGTGATGTCTGGTGAGGACCTGCCTTACAACAGGCCTACAAGCCCTCAGTCCAGCCTCTCTCGGCCTGTTGAGAACAGTCTGAACACTGATGGAGGGATTGTGCATTCCTGGTGTAACTCGAGCAGTTGTTGTTGCCATCCTGTACCTGTCCCGCAGGTGTGATGTTCGGATGTACCGATCCTGTGCAGGTGTTGTTACACGTGGTCTGCCACTGCAGGGACGATCAGCTGTCCGTCCTGTCTCCCTGTAGCGCTGTCTTAGGCGTCTCACAGTATGGCCATTACAATTTATTGCCCTGGCCACATCTGCAGTCTTCGTGCCTCCTTGCAGCATGCCTAAGGCACATTCACGCAGACGAGCAGGGACCCTGGGCATCTTTCCTTTGGTGGTTTTCAGAGTCAGTAGAAAGACCTCTTTAGTTTTCATAACTGTGACCTTAATTGCCAACCGTCTGTAAGCTGTTAGTGTCTTAACGACTGTTCCACAGGTGCATGTTCATTAAATGTTTATGGTTCTTTGAACAACCATGGGAAACAGTGTTTACAATGAAGATCTGTGAAGTTATTTGGATTTTTATGAATTATCTTTGAAAGACCTGAAAAAGGGACGTTTCTTTTTTTGCTGAGTTCTTAAAAAAAGAAGCCATTTCCCTTTACGGTTGTGAGGTCTGGGGTCCGCTCAGCAACCAAGAATTCACCAAATGGGACAAACATAAAACACCAAATAATGCATGCAGAGCAGAATTAGGCCAATACCCGCTAATTATCAAAATCCAGAAAAGAGCCATTAAATTCTACAACCACCTAAAAGGAAGCGATTCTCAAACAAAGCCATCACCTACAGAGAGATGAACCTGGAGAAGAGTCCCCTAAACAAGCTGGTCCTGGGGCTCTGTTCACAAACACAAACACACCCTACAGAGCCCCAGGACAGCAACACAATTAGACTCAACCAAATTATGAGAAAACTAAAAGATAATTTCTTGACACATTGAAAATAATTCACCAAAAAAACATAGGAATGCTATTTGGCCCTAAACCACTGTGACTGACCCAAAATTAAGGAAAGCTTTGACTATGTGCAGACTCAGTGAGCATAGCCTTGGGATTGAGAAAGGCCGCCGTAGGCAGACCTGGCTCTCAAGAGAAGACACTGCCCACAAAATGAGGTGGAAACTGAGCTGTACTTCCTAACCTCCTGCCCAATGTATTAGAGACATATATTTCCCTCAGATTACACAGATCCACAAAGAATTTGAAAACAAACCCAATTTTGATAAACTCACCATATCTACTGGGTGAAATACCACAGTGTGCCATCACAGCAGCAAGATTTGTGACCTGTTGCCACAAGAAAAGGGCAACCAGTGAAGAACAAACATTGTAAATACAACCTATATTTATTTTCCCTTTGGCACTATAACTATGTGCACATCATTACAACACTGTATATATACATAATAACATTTGAAATGTCTCTATTCTTTTAGAACTTCTGTTTGTTTCACTTTTGTTTATTATCTACTCCACTTGCTTTGGCAATGTTAACATGCCAATAAAGCCCCTTGAATTGAACCGAATTGAAAGAGAGAGAGGAGGGAGGGCGAGAGAGGGGGAGGTAATGAGAGGGAGGGAGGGTGAGAGAGGGGGAGGGAGGCCACAGCCGCAGATTTGGGTCCAGGGATCATTTTTTTTACCCATAGAGAGTATGCGAGGTCAGAGGTGTTGTTGCACTTGACTATTGCAACCAGCTTCCCTCGGCCTAACTGGAACAAAGGTGAAACGCCTAGTTCGGAAAATAGTTGAATCAAGCTTCCATAAAAAAACAGACATTTTGTCTATGACTCCAATCGTTTCATCACCTACAGTATTTCAGTGAAATGTCAGTCATTTAATGGCAGTGCACTTCTACACTACATGTTCCCCAGGACTCTCTCTCTGTCCTCTCTCTCTCCCTCCTCTCTTTCTCTGTCCTCTCTGTCTCTCCCTCTCTGTCCTCTCACCTCTCCCTCTCTGTCCTCTCACCTCTCCCTCTCTGTCCTCTCACCTCTCTCTCTCTGTCCTCTCACCTCTCTCTGTCCTCTCGTCTTTTTCACCTCTCTCTCTCTGTCCTCTAGTCTCTCTCACCTCTCTCTCTCTCTGTCCTCTCACCTCTCTCTCTCTCTGTCCTCTCGTCTCTCTCACCTCTCTCTCTCTGTCCTCTCATCTCTCTCTCTCTCACCTCTCTCACTCTCTGTCCTCTCACCTCTCTCTCTCTCTGTCCTCTCACCTCTCTCTCTCTCTCTGTCCTCTCACCTCTCTCTCTCTCACCTCTCTCTCTCTGTCCTCTCACCTCTCTCTCTCTCTGTCCTCTCACCTCTCTCTCTCTCTCTCTGTCCTCTCACCTCTCTCTTTCTGTCCTCTCACCTCTCTGTCTCTCTGTCCTCTCACCTCTCGCTCTCTCTGTCCTCTTGTCTCTCTCTCTCTGTCCTCTTGTCTCTCTCACCTCTCTCTCTCTCTGTCCTCTCACCTCTCTCTCTCTCTCTGTCCTCTCACCTCTCTCTCTATCTCTCTCTGTCCTCTCACCTCTCTCTCTCTGTCCTCTCACCTCTCTCTCTCTCTCTCTGTCCTCTCACCTCTCTCTCAGTCCTCTCACCTCTCTCTCTCTGTCCTCTCACCTCTCTCTCTCTCTGTCCTCTCACCTCTCTCTCTCTCTGTCCTCTCGTCTCTCTCACCTCTCTCTCTCTGTCCTCACACCTCTCTCTCCCTCTGTCCTCTCACGTCTCCCTCTCTCTCTCTCTCTCTCCTCTCACCTCTCTGTCCTCTCGTCTCTCTCACCTCTCTCTCTCTCTCTGTCCTCTCACCTCTCTCTCTCTGTCCTCTCGTCTCTCTCACCTCTCTCTCTCTGTCCTCTCACCTCTCTCTCTCTGTCCTCTTGTCTCTCTCACCTCTCTCTCTCTCTGTCCTCTTGTCTCTCTCTCTCTGTCCTCTTGTCTCTCTCACCTCTCTCTCTCTCTGTCCTCTCACCTCTCTCTCTCTCTCTGTCCTCTCACCTCTCTCTCTCTCTGTCCTCTTGTCTCTCTCTCTCTGTCCTCTTGTCTCTCTCACCTCTCTCTCTCTCTGTCCTCTCACCTCTCTCTCTCTCTCTGTCCTCTCACCTCTCTCTCTCTCTCTCTCTCTGTCCTCTCACCTCTCTCTCTCTGTCCTCTCACCTCTCTCTCTCTCTCTCTGTCCTCTCACCTCTCTCTCTCTGTCCTCTCACCTCTCTCTCTCTGTCCTCTCACCTCTCTCTCTCTCTGTCCTCTCACCTCTCTCTCTCTCTGTCCTCTCGTCTCTCTCACCTCTCTCTCTCTGTCCTCACACCTCTCTCTCTCTCTGTCCTCTCACGTCTCTCTCTCTCTCTCTCTCTCCTCTCACCTCTCTGTCCTCTCGTTTCTCTCACCTCTCTCTCTCTCTCTGTCCTCTCACCTCTCTCTCTGTCCTCTCGTCTCTCTCACCTCTCTCTCTCTGTCCTCTCACCTCTCTCTCTCTGTCCTCTTGTCTCTCTCACCTCTCTCTCTCTCTCTCTGTCCTCTCATCTCTCTCACCTCTCTCTCTCTCTCTGTCCTCTCGTCTCTCTCTCTCTCTCTCTCTCTGTCCTCTCACCTCTCTCTCTCTCTGTCCTCTCACCTTTCTCTCTCTCTGTCCTCTCACTTCTCTCTCTCTGTGTGTCCTCTCAACTCTCTCTCTGTCCTCTCACCTCTCTCTCTCTCTGTCTTCTCTCTCTCTGGGTGATGTGATGTACCAGTTAGCAGCAGAGCGTTGTAGGCCTGTCTAACTCAGGGCTGGTGATAAATAACCTGTAATAAACCCTGGATGACCATCTCTGCCTGTCCCAGTCCCAGTCCTAGTCCCAGTCCCAGTCCTAGTCCCAGTCCCAGTCCTAGTCCCAGTCCCAGTCCCAGTCCTAGTCCCAGTCCCAGTCCCAGTCCTAGTCCCAGTCCCAGTCCTAGTCCCAGTCCCAGTCCTAGTCCCAGTCCCAGTCCTAGTCCCAGTCCCAGTCCCAGTCCTAGTCCCAGTCCCAGTCCCAGTCCTAGTCCCAGTCCCAGTCCTAGCTACAGCTACATCACTTACTGAGGTGAATTGCGAATTCTGCAAGGACCTACCTTTCAAAGTGCAGTACTCTCTTGTTCTTTCATTTTCGCTCATTCTTGATTTCCTTTTCTCTTCTCTTTCTCTTGGTCTAGCTTCCTTTTGTCAATTCTTCATTCTCTCTCTCTCTCTCTCTCTCTCTCTCTCTCTCTCTCTCTCTCTCTCTCTCTCTCTCTCTCTCTCTCTCTCTCTCTCTCTCTCTCTCTCTCTCTCTCTCTCTCTCTCTCTCTCTCTCTCTCTCTCTCTCTCTCTCTCTCTCTCTCTCTCTCTCTCTCTCTCTCTCTCTCTCTCTCTCTCTCTCTCTCTCTCTCTCTCTCTCTCTCTCTCTCTCTCTCTCTCTCTCTCTCTCTCTCTCTCTCTCTCTCTCTCTCTCTCTCTCTCTCTCTCTCTCTCTATACCAGGAGAAACAGCTGCATAACATACCAGCTCCTACCACAGACTTTGTGCCAAAAGTTTGTGATTTGGGGTTGAAATACAAAAAGAGGAAGAAAGTTGAAATTTTGGCTCTAAATGGATCTGTTTCCATGTGTGTGAACAGTAATGGGGGAAACCGATGTCCATCAAAGATTACACTTACGGTTGTAACTAACCAGCACTGGCTCAGAGAAAGCTGAGCCAGTGCTGGTTAGTTACAACCGTAAGTGTAATCTTTGATGGACATCGGTTTCCCCCATTACTGTTCACACACATGGAAACAGATCCATTTAGAGCCAAAATGACTGCTTTTAATTAGCTCTAATATGATTCTCTGCTCTCGATGAGAAACTGGGGCCCCGTATGGGTCTGTGGGTCTGTGGTCACATTAGGCCAGGTCACTCAGATCCAGAATGGAGGAATAGTTTGCTTGGACCTGTGATGGAGGAACAGAGTGATTGATGCTGTTCTGGCTCCAGTGGAGAAGCAGCACTAGGAACTCTCACTCAGATCTGGGCTCAATGTGAAACTCTTCAGACACTGACGTGGAATTTCCCTCTCCCTCTGTTTGCATCATGCCAGTACTTTGCACTCACTCCATCTTGCTTTCTCTCTCTCTCTCTCTCTCTCTCTCTCTCCATCTCTCTCACTCTCTCTATCTTTCACTCTCTCTCTCTTTCTCTCTCTTTCACTCTCTCTCTCTTTCTCTCTCTCTCTCTTTCTCTTTCTCTATTTTGATTGTGACCATTTCCTCTCAGCACTCAACCCCTTCTCTATTTGTCACAACCACAGAGTACATTTCTCTCCATTTAAACTGAAAACAACAGTACTGTGGACAGTTTTGTGGTTATAACAAGTCGTCTCAATGGTTGTTTTTAAAGTAACATACTTTTCCGCACAGATCCTCTAACAACACTGTTGGCCTCATCAACATTTGCCCTCATGTTGCCCTCATGTTGCCCTCATGTTAGCCTCATGTCAATCAAAAATCTATCAATTCATCTTTCTCCTCCTGCTTGCACAATATAATTACAATGACTTCAAGTAGTTTCTCTTCTTAGAATCAACTGGTGTGTGTGTGTGTGTGTGTGTGTGTGTGTGTGTGTGTGTGTGTGTGTGTGTGTGTGTGTGTGTGTGTGTGTGTGTGTGTGTGTGTGTGTGTGTGTGTGTGTGTGTGTGTGTTTCAGAATGAGGTGAGTAGTACGTGCAAACAGGAACAGTCACACACTGCGGTTGACAAACTGTTGCTCGCTGTGGCGCTAATTCCGTTTTCGAAACCAAAGGCGGGAAGGGGGGGAGGGGGCAGTCACGTAAACTACTGTTGACTGATAGACAACAGGGGGGAGGGGGCAGTCACGTAAACTACTGTTGACTGATAGACAACAGGGGGGAGGGGGCAGTCACGTAAACTACTGTTGACTGATAGACAACAGGGGGGAGGGGGCAGTCACGTAAACTACTGTTGACTGATAGACAACAGGGGGGAGGGGCAGTCACATAAACTACTGTTGACTGATAGACAACAGGGAGGGGGGGCTTCAATAGACCAATAAGGAACCTCTCTGTCTTTAATAGACCAATAAGAACCCCCTCTCTGTCTTTAATAGACCAATAAGAACCCTCTCTGTCTTTAATAGACCAATAAGAACCCTCTCTGTCTTTAATAGACCAATAAGAACCCTCTCTGTCTTTAATAGACCAATAAGAACCCTCTCTGTCTTTAATAGACCAATAAGAACCCCCTCTCTGTCTTTAATAGACCAATAAGAACCCTCTCTGTCTTTAATAGACCAATAAGAACCCTCTCTGTCTTTAATAGACCAACAAGAACCCTCTCTGTCTTTAATAGACCAATAAGAAACCTTTCTGCTGATAACAGCTAGTTTTCAGTTTCCCCCCCTCCCCACTCAGATCACTCCCAAACAGTCCTAACCAAATTCTTGCCTGAGAAATAGTTGTTTGATAAAACGCTATTTTTCGCCATTTCAACCTAGAAATGATTTGATATTGATATTAAAAATGTCTGCATTGGGCCTTTAAGTTAAACTTATTTGAATGTAATTGTAGGAAGCCATCGTATCCACAACTCTATCCCTCGTTCTCGCTTAGTGTATAAGAGATAGCAGGCCATGGCTCTCACTCTCTCTCTCTCTCTCTCTTTGTCTCTCTTTCTCTCTGTGTGTCTCTCTCTCCATCTCTCTCTCTCTATGCTCTATGTGTCTCTCTCTCCATCTCTCTTTCTCTATGTGTCTCTATCTCTCTTTCTCTGTCGCTCTCTCTCTTTCTCTGTCGCTCTCTCTCTTTCTCTGTCGCTCTCTCTCTTTCTCTCTGTCTCTCTCTCCATCTCTCTTTCTCTGTGTCTCTCTCTCCATCTCTATCTCCCTTTCTCTGCGTCTCTCTCTCCATTACCTTCTCTATCTCTCTTTCTCTGTGTGTCTCTCTCCATTTCCCTCTCTATCTGTCTTTCGCTGTGCGTCTCTCTCTCTCTGTCCCTCTCTCCATCCCTATTTCTGTGTCTCTCTCCATCTCCCTCTCTCTGTCTTTCTCTGTGTGTCTCTCTCTCTCTCTCTGTCCCTCTCTCCATCTCTCTTTCTCTGCGTCTCTCTCTCCATCTCCGCGTCTCTCTCTCCATCTCTCTTTCTCCATCTCCCTCTCTATCTGTCTTACTCTTTGTGTCTCTCCTACTCTTTTTCTCTCTTCCTCTCGTGGTGTCTCCCTCTCTTCTCTGCTATTTCCCAGCCTTCTGTAAATTACACTGGCCCGCTGATGTGAACTCTCACTCCACTGGGGAAATGTCCCAGACGCTTTATGGGCCAAGCCCTGACGGCCCATCTATCTCACACACACACACACACACACACACACACACACATTACACCACCATTACAGAGCATCACACAAAAATACAGCATGGCACGCAGCATCTCAGACAGGCCGTGCAGAAAGTGCTACGTTTCATGTCAGCCATTTCACGTCGTCTTGTCGTTGGGAGGCTATGAGACAGCAGAATGAACAGGAGATGTAACTGCCGAGCCTAAAATGGCTCCTCGTTCATTCTGTGTCGGAACACCCCTTTTTCAATGAAGTGTAGAGTGACTCGGATGGCTTATCAAATTGGACAAAACGTATCACTGGTAAAGATGTCCAGTTCTGTATTTACATCACATGACATATACGATGCAATGTAAAGAAACAGATGGGGGGTAAATCTACAAGGGAAAAAACAACTTGGGTGTGAGAAAAACTGGGGAAAAAGCTTCAATTACTAAACTAGTGGAAACCAATTCAAAACGTTCTCAAAGAATCTAAGAAACGTTCTCAAAAAACACTTTAAAAAAGCTGATCATCTTAGAGAAATAACTGCCTTGCTGGTGCGTGAAGATAAAGTAGTTCCTCAACACCCCATTTTCTATGACTCTCTCTCAACTCTGACGAAGATAAGAGATTCTAACTGTCATGTCTGAATTCCCCTTTTAGGAAACAGAGAGGCCATATTGTCTCTAGCTGCAAACACCATGTATACAGCTGCATATCGCTTACCTCGACCTTATCCGGGGAGATTATATGAAAATGAATGGAAACACCCTGTGTGAAGATACACGTCAGTTGGCTGTGCAGTGTGCTATTATGTTCAGGCAGGTTACACTCCTTGTTCGAAGCAGGGAAATAGTTGCAAACAATTTCAAAACGTCACCATCTCAACCTCAAATCCTTCACACCACGGGAAGTGTGGGGATACAGGCAGACAGACACCCTTACAAAAGTCAAGTTTCGGGAAAAAAAAAAGTTTTGCTATGTAGCAGATATACGGCTAGAGGACTTTTAGTTCCATAAAATGTATAAAATATCTTCTCTTTTGAAAACAGAATCCCACAAAATCACCAGAATGAAAGTGTATCATTGACACTGCACTGTACGGTTGTCAATATAGTTTGTTCATATATCTGTCAATATGCCGTATAGTTTGACATAGAACAATCAAAAAATATATCTACAAGTAAAT